>NC_048427.1:19792819-19898393 GCF_013103735.1 Etheostoma cragini | reverse complement strand
TTCAGATACAGTATTAGGGGACCACTAAGGTCTGTATAAAAGAGACTTCAGATACAGTATTAGGGGACCACTGAGGTCCTTATGAAAGAGACTTCAGATACAGTATTAGAGGACGACTGAGGTCCTTATAAAGAGACGTCAGATACAGTATTAGGGGACCACTAAGGTCTATATAAAAGAGATTTCAGATACAGTATTAGGGGACCACTAAGGTCTATATAAAGAGACTTCAGATACAGTATTAGGGGACCACTAAGGTCTATATAAAAGAGACTTCAGATACAGTATTAGGAACCACTAAGGTCTATATAAAAGAGACTTCAGATACAGTATTAGGGGACCACTAAGGTCTATATAAAGAGACTTCAGATACAGTATTAGGGACCACTAAGGTCTATATAAAAGAGACTTCAGATACAGTATTAGGGGACCACTAAGGTCTATATAAAAGAGACTTCAGATACAGTTTTAGGGGACCACTAAGGTCCTTATAAAAGAGACTTCAGATACAGTATTAGGGGACGACTGAGGTCCTTATAAAGAGACTTCAGATACAGTATTAGGGGACCACTAAGGTCTACATAACAGCATCCAAAGAGCACCATGTCATGGGACCTTTAAGTAACATTTTAAGTGCAGGACTTTTACTTGTAAGAGAGTGCAATACTTCTTCCACCACTGTACTTTACCAAGTTCACCTTTGAGGTCGACTTGTTTTCTTTTGTCAGAACACTGAGGACTCTGGAACAGCCCTGTTTGCTGGCTATGAGCCAGGTACCCTTTTTGAGAGCAATGTGATGCTGGGAAACACATTAAACTGTGTCATTTCTGTTCAGCCTTTCTAATTTTCTACATCACTTTTAGCATGAAATACTCAGTTGGTTAGGTTTGGTCTGTGTTCTAGGACTATCCCATGTCCTGGATCTGCCTCTGTTGCAGCCACAGCTGCAGGCCAAGCCCCACGAGCCCAGCTCTCTTCACTGTCAAGTGCTAAATCAGTTGTGTTGCTCTTTAGATCCAAACAGGTGAGAAGAGTCCATATGGATGAATAAAGGACAGGGTTTTTATTGTGGTAGACAGATGGAGGGAATGCACCGCCGAGTCCCAAACAGTGGCAACGTCCAGAGGGAAAGATTTGATCTGCTGTCCTCTGCTACGCTTCACCGTCTCTCTTTCTCACTCTTTCCCTGTCCACTTGTATCCCTCCTCCCTCCTCCTCTCTCTGTTTGACATTCCTGGCTGGCCTGTGATTTGTTTTGGTCTCTTCTAATGCTATCTGTTGCTATTCTCAGAGGCCTACTGGCTACGAGGATGGACGGTGTGTATACGCTAGCCTTGAGTGCGGCATCACATCGACACTGCCATGGCTGAGTGTGTGTCTGGGGGGGTGGGGGTCACCAAAGAGACGGAGAGCTGGCATACAAACAAGCGTGGCTTCCCTCCACATTCAATTCAAGATAATTTTACCATCCACATGTTGACAGAAACTCTCACAGCAACAGGGGAGTCAAAGTCTGAATCTGAGATCTCTCAGGCAAAATCCCTCGAGTTGAAGTGTACTTTCTAGCTCACAAAGTGTCTTTTTTCAGCATGAAGAGAGAGAAGCAGTGGTCTGCGTTTCTGGTGGCAGCCATTTTAAAGCCTCTCTTCACGGTGGCATTGTGGTGCAGTCCCAGTTGATTATGATGTTGTCAGTAGCTGTGGCTGCGTCCCTCCGCTCTCAGTAAGCCACTGTGTAAAGACAAGACACAGAATTGGGTAATATATGACTTTGGAGACCTGGGATTGCTCAGAACGTGGGACTTCATTGCATCTTGTGAATACAGTGCATGTGGTTCTGATTTGGGTTACATATTTCTTTTTCCAAGCTGGAGCGCAGACACAGACACTCAACCACACACATGCAGATGGTCCCACACAACATACACACACTTCAAATGCAACAACGTAGAGACAGTACAGCAGTGTTGTAGTGAGACCACCTAAGTCTAAGACCAAGTCATTACCAAGACGGGAGTGTATCAAAACCGAGACAAGGCTTTGAGGGGTTTAGACCAAGTCAAGACCAAGACCAGACCAAACAACTGAAAGTTACACAACTTTGGGGGAGGTGGGAAAAGACTTCTTAAAAGTTGTAGTACAGAAACAAATTTACAACTTCAGCCAGCTACTTCTCTAGCACCTTGCTTTATTATTCCTTACCAAGTGCCGATATAAAAAATATGTTGGTTTTCCCACCTCATTGCAGAATTCACACACTGCTGTGTGTTTTCTTTTAAACGTTGCTTTGCAAAAAAAAAAAACTCTTTAAAACAATATAATAAATAAAATGTAGTGATTGAAATGTTATTATTGATTTGAATGACATCTCTCAGACCTACATTAGCTTTTTGGAGTTTGTGTTCAGCACATTTCAAACGACAATTGAGGTAAGTTTTTGTTTGCATTTGAAGCAGGAAGTTGTAAATCCAATACAATACAGTACAGTAATGATGTCAAGGTGCCATGTCATTTCTCCAGCGCTCCACTGTTCCGACCAGTCAATAACCCGAAAAATTCCCTTTGGTCCTACAGCCCTCTAGTCCAACGTCCCTTTGTATAGAAAAATACACCCTCTGCTCTGACATCCCATTGTTCTGATCACATAGCTAGGCTTTTGTGAATCACCTCCCATAATCTAAAATCTGAATCAAACATAACAAGAACAATTACTTTTCTCTAGCTTATTAACACATTTGAATGTTCATCTAGCCTAATTCACACAATCTCTGCACCAGTTTGTAGTTTAGTGTCTCAAATTCCCCGTAACATATGCTAACCCTAACCCCATTTGTACAGGTCCTATCCCCTGACCAATCACCTATCCTAATCTGAAGCACTTGAGGTCAAATGCCTGACCCCAACCATTTCACTATTCCAACCTATATAAAAAGCCTATATGGTCGTAACGATGGGATGTCGGAGCAGAGGGTTTATTTTTTTGAAACAAAGGGACGTCGGACTAGTGGGCTGTGGGTTATGAGAGGTTGGAACAATGGAGCGTCGGAGAAATGGGCAGCCACCGATGTCAACACATAAATCAGACTACAGACAATTTAGCAATTTAGTGATATCCCTGAAGTTTTGAAATAAAATCCTGAGTCTGCTTCATCTCACCCTTGTATTGTCCTCGGGTCAAATTGACTCGGTTAATGGTTTCAAAGCAGTATCTGGACAAAACTTGGACATATACCCATCTGTGAACCACTCAACATCCTCTGATCTTAACTATTAGTCAAAATAATTAATAATTTCTGCCTTTTCAACTAAACTAATTTATGTATAATTTGATATATATGAGGTTTTTTGACCATGAATTCCAAAAACAAGTGTAAAACCTGTAAAACCAGCTCAGGTTTTAAACAAAGCACCAAGAACATGGAAAAAGTGATAAATAAATCAGAAAAAGCAACAAAAACATCGTAAAATCCCAAACAAAAATTTCAATTTTGACCTGGAATGGCAAGTTCATGGTTAACGGGAAGACAACACAAGGGCTATGGCAGTTTATAAAATGTGGTTGAATCCAAGACGAGACGGAGACCTTCGAAGCCTTCGCAGTCAGCCTGTCCAGAGCAGCACGTTTTCCTTTAAGCCATATTCGCTATATTCACTGATCTCTGCCTTTTGGTTTTCTGACCCCACTATGGCTTTTTCCTGATTGCTGCTCTTGCAGTTAATTGCCCATCACGATCAGTGTTCGCCTTTCAGTTGCTTTAATTATATATCCTGTGCTGGTCATGGACTCATTACATAAATAGGCCCGTACTGACAACCATATATTACAACTGAGGAACTGAGATCTTAATGCTTTCTCTAATGGCTTTTGACAGCTCGCTGTTGCTGTAATCCAAACTCAGGGACGGTTTCACAGGGCTGAGGGGACATAACCTGGCAAACTAGACTTCATGAGTCGATATTAGCTTGTTATGGAGCTTCTGAAGTGCTTTTTGAGATAGGAAGTCAAGCATAAATGATGAGAGGGATAACAGGAGAAGTTGTAAAGATGTTTGGTGAGATGGGCAGTGGAGCTGCCAGGAAAGCGTAAAGCATGACGTTCATGACCATACAGCACACTCAAATATGTATTAAGCATCCTTTGGAAAGTGGTTTGGAGTTTTGGAGCTTAAAGTATTCCGTCGTATACAGTGTTATTGTTTGTGTACAGAAAATTCAATTCAATTTTATTTGTAGCATCAAGTCCCAACAAGAGTTACCTCAAGACACTTTTAGAATCAGAATCAGAGATACTTTATTGATCCCTGAAGGGAAATTCTGTGCCACAGTTGCATGGAGTATTTAAATATCAGAGTAGAAATATAAATAAAGAAATATAAGGATTGTGGATATGTACGGTATTTACATAGTTGAAGAAATTTTTATGATATAGTATTTGCATTATTAAGGAATTGTAATGGTGAACAGTAATAATGATTTTATGCCGGTGTTATTGCAAATGAACTACACTCTATAATTTACAAACACCCAACAATTCTAGTAATTCTTTAGTTATTAAAAAGCCTACCGGGATTGGATTGTGATACTTACTGTATAACTAGTTAAAAAGACGCACCAGTAGTGCAACTTTATAGCCATACAACAACGTCAGAGTTGAATAATTCTCTGAAACCCGATGGTCAAGCCAGGCTATGGCTAAGCTTTTAAAACATTTGTTGATCCTCGCCACATAAAGTTCAGGCTACTTTTCGCACTTGCACGAAATGTTGGCATCGGTGCCAATATGGAAAAAAATTCTGATGGATGCTGGGCTTACTATAATAATATTAATAATAATTTCTACTGTTTATTGATTTCCATAGGGGAAATTACAATTACAATTTACACTCTGTTTGTTGGTAATCACTACACACAGGTCTGAAATACACATACACATACGCTCAGGTCTTGCACAAAACATGCACATGCACAAATGGAGAGGTGTCAGAGTGGGGGGGGGGGCTGCCAGCTGTAACAGGGCCTTGAGAGGTTGGGGGGGGGGGGGGGGGGGGGGGGGGGGGGGGGGGGGGGGGGCATGGTGGCTTGCTCAAGGGCACTTGGTAGTGCCCAGGAGGGGATGTGGCATCTCTCCAGCTACCAGTTCACACTCAGTACTTTGGTCCATACAGAGACTTGAACCAGCAACCCTCCTGTTCCCAACCCAACTCCAAACGGACTAAGGTGAAACACACCAATTTGTTTGTGTATAGAATGGATTTCTATTGCCACAAAACATATCAGCGATTAGTACAATTCGTTCTATGATAAAAAACAAGAACAACCATCCATCCATCCATCCATCTTCATCTGCTTATCCGGTATCGGGTCTCGGGGGCAGCAGCTCCAGTATGGGGACCCCAAACTTCCCTTTACCGAGCCATATCCACCAGCTCCGACTTGTGGATCCCAAGGCGTTCCCAGGCCAGGTTGGAGATATAATCTCTCCACCTAGTCCTGGGTCTTCCCCCGAGCCTCCTCCCAGCTGGACGTGCCTGGAACACCTCCCTAGGGAGGCGCCCAGTTTGTGTCCATTTCACTGGAAATGGACACCCAAATATCCACCAGTACGGGGGATTGTTAAAGAACGTCCTCTGGCTCTGACACAAGAAGCTCAAGTGAAAGACAAAAAGACAAAGCAGGGAACATTTTCTGAGTCATGGAGTAGTCACTGAAAAAAAATCCAGTGGCGGAAGAACACAACACGCCAGAACTGTATCTGGTGTCCAAACAAACTGTTGAGAGAGATGGTAAAACTCTGTAATCACAGTATTTAAAATGCCAGGGCTCAAATACTTCACACAAAACCAAGTCCTGAACTAGTACAGCAGCTGTCGTGAGAAAGAGAACACACACTCACACATAGCCTCAGCTGTGCAGTGTGATTACTTCCATGAACTTGTATAAAACTGCCTCCAGAACCACTGTTATATTAATATTAGTATATTAATAATCGATTGAGTGGCCAATAATTTAAGGCAATAAATAATTACTTTGCCAGAGTATTTTATGCAGTTCAGTCTCATTATATTGGAACAAGTAACAAAATAATTATATACAAATATTATGCACAGTATACCTATACTGTAAAATTATAAAAAATAATACCATGATGATGAAATTTGAGGTACTTGCTGAGCTCTAGGATTTGGGGATTTTGACATTTGTGGATGCTATTTAACATAAAGCATATTGTACAATTAGTACACAAAATACTATATTCTGATTGGCCGGAAAGCATGTATTAATTTCTGATAACGACATCCCAAAGACATAACAATGTAATCTTCCTAAATGAATATGGCTTGTTGTCTTCAAACAGTTAGAAAAAAGTAATGAATACATAGCTGTAATAATTAAAAGTAATGAATACACAGGTCAAATAGTTAGCTGAAGGTAATGAATGCACAGCTCTGATAATTAAAAGTAATGACTACACAGTTCAAAGCTAAAAGGTAGTAGATAAACGGTTGAAATATTTAGATAAAAGATTCATCTGGGGAGGAAAAAAAAACAGTGATGTACAACATCAAACCACGTCTCCAGTGCACACACACTAGAGAAAGTTCAGATGTTGGTAGAGCACTTAGTACCAGCTCTTTGAAAAGAACAGCGGAAGGTAAGTAGGTCAACAATACACACACATGCGAACACCTCATTCTCTGAATTATTCATACATGCGTCTCATATTTAAAAGAAAAGTTTTTGTTTACTCGACACCTGATTAACCGCAGTGGAGCTGAATTATTGGCAGGGGAAACTGTCGCTGTGCTCGTTTAATAATGTCTTACACAACAATGTTCCTGCAGCTGATGGGTTTTGTTTTTTTCCATATTTCCTGTCAAATATCAGACCTCAGCTTCGCAACACTTACACAAATATGTATTGGTTCCAAATTCTGCTCTAAGACTTTTCTTGCCAGTACATCCTGTCAACAAACTTCAGAATCATACTGGCGAGGAAGCATGACAGAATATTATTATTTTTTTAAATCATTGGGCACCTGATAGACGGGCACCCATATGTAGAGACTCAGTCCTTTGCTGTATGCCCCCCTACTGCTGTCCTGTCTGTTTAAGGCAAACATGCCCCAAACAAAAAAATCAATAAAAAAAATTAAAAAAATAAAAAATTAATACATTTGTTCCAAAGCCAAATATTTTCAGTTTTTATCCCATGCCTACTTTTCTAGTGATAGATGCAGACCTATGTCAGACCTATGGACCTCTAAGAGGAACCCTCAGGTCTATTATTAACACACAACCAAGCCCAGTCATAACTCTATGCATAATGCATAATGCATAAAGCTGGTAATATTTTGGCCTTTTCCCAACATAACTTATCCCATCTTTCACAATTGTATGTTGACCTGGGAATAGGGATTTTAACTATATTGCCGCCCTCAGATAATAATAAGTTGAGGACACTGAAAAACTAGATTGACATAGTCTATTACAAGAGGACAATGTGTATTGGACAGGAATCTACTTACGTCACTCAGCAAGGATTGAAGTGTTTCTATGACACTTCAATATGTGATAGAAATGAAGTTACAATACGATGATTATTCTATCAAAGCTATTTAGCGCTAGGAGGTCTTTGGGTCTTTGTTGTTGAGGAACAATATTAAATGCAGGGATGTTTCCGTGTCTTACAGTTTAATGAACTGATTCCTTTGTTGTTAGGCAGTGAGTTGTTCATTAGAGGAAGTTTTTATGAGGATAGCCTCAGTGCAACAGACCACAGAAGGTGCAACACAGGTAGTATCATCCCAACTTGCTTTCCACCAGAAACCAAGAGTCACAACCAGTCTCACATCTCCCCCAACTCTGTCTACTAGTGGGCGCCATTTCCATGTTTCCAATTCATTGTCTATGTGTGCAGCCGGGCAATGCACAAAGGTAGCGTCGCGGCACCAACTTCCGGAACGTTGGACATCCAGTTGCCTAAAGTTCCAGGCTTCTTTGTGCAAATCAGACACATCCAGTCCAACTCAAAATGACCCCTGTCGATCTAAAATGATGAAAGATTTTGCAGCTGCATAATTTATTTCTCGCACAAGTACTTATCAGAAATACATTTGGGTGATCTGAAGTTTCCCAGCAAGTCGACATGTTGGTCTGAATTGATATCTGGGTGCAGCCAATGTTTGACGCGTCCGTCCAATCCGGTGGCGCCATCGCGGTTTTCGGAGGCTGTTGCCTGTTTTCTTTGCTTGTCAGTGGTTATTGAAGGAAGGTTGATAACAGCAAGTGGTAAGCCCAATAAAGCATCCAATGCAGACAAAGAAAACCTATATGAACACTTACTCTTACCTTTTTTCCTCCATATATGCCCACTTTTAATTCTTTTCTTTGAAAATCGCATCTCGCAATCATTCATTTTAGGACTCACTGCACTAGGATAAATAATTTTGTAAGATGTATATTATTCCAAATGGGAGGTTGCTGCATTCATGATATCTCATCTGGCTTCACAAACACATGTATCGGGGGTTTTGTTGGGGTGGATGGCACCAATAAAAAGGCGACAGTAGTGTTGGGTATTTGTTTGCATTCGTTAGGCAACATGGTTGAAGGGAAATGAGATGAATAAATAGCTGTTGTTAGTTCATTTTTTAAAGGCTAGAGTGGAGGACAAAGCCATGAGATGCCAATGAATTAATTCTTTTTTATTCCACTTTTGTCAGCCTACTGCAGGAAAATGCTAGTACACACACACACACACACCGACACACACACTCTCCATCCTCAGGTCCTTTACTCTGCATGTTTTAGCATGTATATGAATCTCATGATTTTTAATGGCTCTAATTGGATACAGCTCATTGCTCTGGAGTGGGCTTTAATCTTTTGGGCGTCAGGGTCTCGCCCCACTTGCTGAACCAAAACAAATAAATCAGTACTTGTCCCCATTTAACTCATCCGTGTTCATGCACCTCCCCTCTTCTCTCTCCAGAAGTGGCTTGACACGCTGAGGACCATTTTCAAAAGAAATGCAGTGTGAAAAGTGGTATGTTCATATTTGCAAGAGTGGAAATAAGTAATTTCCCGCCCATATCAGTGTGCCTGAGTAGCCTTTTGTATAGTTTTTGAAAAACTATAGTCAGGAATCGAGTGTGTTTTGACTGAACAGTTGAACATGGAAAATGTTATTTGCAGTATTTTGGACTATTTGGTTTAGAGGCTGGCCAAGTGGTTTGTATGAAATTAGTTTTGTGTTCTCATATCTTCTCATAATGTATTTACAATATATTATCCTATCACATTGTGACATTATGTCTTAAATTGAAATTCAGTCAAGTAATTGATTTTTTTTTCTCCAATTTTAAGATCCTTTATTGGAAAATATTGAGACTTTTTGGATACAAAGCAGGTCAGGTTGTTATATATTCATACACAGTATATATATGGGCTTTTTTGGGACGGGCACTTGAAGAGACAGGCGCTAAAACAGGACATTTCAGACAGAGGGTGAATATAGGTATATTTATACAGCCAATATGTAAAAAATAAAATAAGAAAAAAGTAACCAAAGTGTTTTTCGAACATTAAAGCATTAATGTTCTAGTGGAAACACAAATGAACCTGAAAATGAGCATTATATGAGACCTTTAAACCAGCCATAATGCATCCTAATTCAGTTAAAGCTTGGTGTTATTTTGATGCCAATTGGTGCACAACATCTTGTTTTTCCATCAAATGTCTGCCCGCTTTCTGCTCTGTGTTTGTGTGTGTTTGTGTGTTTGTGTGTGCGCTGCCGTGTGAATGTGAAGCCAGGTTTGGCTGAAGAAGTGAGACCATTAGCATGTTCACACCATATCAGAGCTTCTCTTCTCTGGCCAGATGGAGGAGAGTTAAGCCTTCTTCCTTCGCCTCGACAAACCCAAAGTATAAAAAAAAGAGTCATGACTTTCATCTAGAAACATGTCTTTGTCGTGGTAGTTGAGTTTCTTTTCATACTGGCGTCACGCCTTTATATATCCCTGATGGGCTGTAGGGACATTTTTTCTGTCATAGAAAGATATTCTAGAATCAAGCATGGATTTCCTTAATTAGCTTGTAGTAGGCCTGCAGCAATCGATTACTTTATAAAAAAATAAATTATATTATAAAAAATCGCTGCAGTCCTATTGAGAAGTTGGATAAGAAATAATTTTGCTTTATAGTAAACAGCATGAGTAAATATGCAAAACAGGGGTTTCCCTTTTTAGAAAAGGCAATGTTTTTATTGCCCTAATGCTTACAATGACAGACAGATTTAAATATTTTTTTGTACTGGCTGCATGGGCCACCAAGTCCCTTATTTTATTGGCAAAAGTACATTTTTGGTGTAAAATGTAAATCTTTATGCCTCACTCCCCTTCACACTGGATATGAAAAGGTCTGTTCACTAGGCAGATTTTAAGAAGGCTAATACTGAGTGAAGAGAAAGATTGAAGAACATCACCAGCAGGTCCGATGACGTCATTTACGTGCATCATAAGTAGCCATGAGGGGGAGAGGCTGGTTGGTCTCCGGCAGTTGCTAACTTTTTTATTTCAATTTTAAGATTTGTAGCAATCTGATGAACAGACTACAAACAGAGAGCTTTAGTTTTTAGCTTGTTTGCAAAACATCACTCTTACGGGAGGTGAAGGAAGACCCAAAAGAAGAGTAGCAGGTAGGAGCTTCCAAAAAGGGCTTTATTAGTAAAGTTCAACAAACACAGGGAACAAAAGGCGACATCAAAAATCCCAAAACAAGCACGGGGGAAGGCAGTACCAAAAACAGGGAAAACTCAGGAGAGCTAAAACTGGAACGACAAGGTAGGAACGTAGAAACAACCACGTAGTCGAGACACAAGGATCTAACAAGAGCACAAACATTATATACACAAGGTAACAAGGTAACGAGAGGCAGGTGACAAGAGGGCTGGGAATCAGGTGGAAAGCATCAGGTAATCACAAGAGCTGGAAGACACAGGAAGTAAATCTAGAGGCGAGACAAGACAGAAAACAGACTTCAAAATAAAACAGGAAGCTGAACAAACAGCACTGGGGAACCGGGGAACACAAGACAGGACCAAGAACACATAACCGGGGAGAAAACTAACACAAACACAAGGAAGGCCAAAAAACACCCCAAACCAAAACCCCAAACCACAACACATCACTATTTGCAGAGGAGCATGCTGTAGTGCTATTGTGGTGAGCTAGGTTGATTTTACAATAGACACACTGTATAAAGCTTTCGTCTTTTTGCAGCTTCAAATGATCCCAAACGTAATGTTGTTTACTCTTGCTTGTCTCTTCTTAGCCCCTTGCTATTTTCGCCCTCTTGTCCACGGAAACGTCAGCCCGTTGTGCGCTAGTAAAAATCATCCGTGCAGAAAAACATTAAGCTGTGCAACGCTAGTTGCATTAATTAACAATTACAAAACTTCAGGGTAAATCATTTTCCGTGGGAGATTTTTAGTAATCAATTTATTCAAGGTACTCAACAAATGGTTTCAGCACTAATTTGTAGTCCTTATTGATTCACCTGACCATCCTCAACCCTACAAACCCTACATCTTTCAGACCAGTAGCCAGAAAGATCCCACCTTTGTTGCCTTTTCTTATTTTGTATCACTCTTATTAGTTTATTTTTTTTCTTTATAAACTTCAAATTCTTTGCTGCCTCTGTGCTCAATTTCCTTTGTCTGGCTATCCCCAGACCAAGCTCAATCTTTGAAAATTGAACATTAGTCTGGGGAGTCTGCTCTGTAATTTCTACTGCACAAGAGGCGTCATCAACGGGCATAGTTTAAATGACTCTGTACGCAATTTGATAGTCCTTCAGCCAATCAGACTAACGATCCAGGTGACGTATAGCTACAGTAGCATCAACGTGTTGCTGCGATTCGGTGGCCACGATGTTGAATGTAAAAAAAAAATGTTGTCATCGCGTTAAACCCACCAATAGGTGGATAAGCCAGTTTGTCATTGGTCCTCCCATATTTGTAACAGAAGCAGGATAGACAAAATGTACATGCTTTCCAACCTGAGCTGCGGGGCGAAATCAAATCACCGGCAGATTGAAAATTTCCCCCGAGAGATCAATAACTCATCTTATTTCTCCTGTCGTTTGAAATAGATGAACAGAAGCGGTGGCAGACACTTGGCTGCTAGAACCCTGCTAACCCATTGGATTGGGGGGACGTGGGTGCAATGTGTGTCAAATGGGCGGTCTTGTTGCTATACGATCCACGGATTGGGCGGTAAAATATAGGGCAGAGTGAGGGGTCAGGTTACATCACCACTGTGAGATATATACATGACGAAGAGAGACAGCGTGGGAGGAGACCTGTGTTTCTGTATGGAGAAAAAGAAACATTCTCACTAGCAGATGCATGAACATGTCTGCATGCATTAGTGTACATTTGATTGTAGAAACACTTCAACACATACGTTGAAACACAAGACAGCATTACTCTGTGCAAAATCGAAATAAACCCAAGCACCTCTAGTCAACTTTCAGCGGCGTAGTTTTATGTAAATCCAAGCCGGGTAGATAACAGAACTCCAACGAGTTATTTCTGTTCAAAGAATGCATTATCCAAAGGGATGAGGACAGCTTTTCGAGAGGTCGTCTCCTTCTGGAAAATACTCAAGACGCCTGTGTGTGTGGGAGAAGAGAGGAAGTGAGGTAGACATGGCGATGAAGGGGTAGAGAAGACAGGAAGGAAGAATGGGCATGTGGGTGGGTGGGAATAAAGAGGGCGAGGTTGAATCGGAACGTCATCATCGCTACCTTCCAGGGAAGTTCTGCCAGCGACAGTTTTTCCCTGACTCTCCCGCAGTCTCCAGCAGTGCTGTAGTCCTCGTTATTGGTCTTAAGACCACTTTTTGAAGGTTTTGTCTCTCGATCGACCACATTTTTACTCGGCCATGTCTCGGATAAGACCACAACTTCACTAAAATGCCTGTGTATTGTAAGATTTGTGTAAAAACTTGAATATGCAACCAATAACTTGACTCATACATAATTTGAATTGTGTTAACGTAACCCCCCCCCCACACACACACACACACTTTACACACCCCCATAAACCTTGTGTTGTCTTCTCGTCACAATTGAAAATCAACACTTTTTATCCATTTAAAAAAACAAAAACAATTTTTGTCCCTTTTTCCAACAATTTTGTTGCTTTTTTGACGTTTTCAACACTACGTAACACTTACTTATTAACTTAATTTTTACAGTTATTTTAGGAAGTTATGGTCAATAAACCTCATTTATAGGATATTATACCTAATGTTTGAGTTAGAAAAGCAGAAATTAGGAATTATTTAGACTAAAATTAAAGGAATGGATGTTGATGGATAATCACAGACTGTAATATGTCAACTTTTACTCAAACACATTTCAAAACCACTTCAATGATTTTTTTCAAATGCCATAAAACATAATACAACACCCCAAATTAATGAAGGCAGAGATTTGTACTTGCCAAATTACTTGCGTTGTGTGGAATTAATCATGTTATTTTGGGGAATTAAAAAGAACGTCTCGGGCTTGTCTCGGTCTTGATACAAACTGGTGGACTTGGTCTCGGTTTAGGTGGTCTCGACCACAACACTAGTTTCTAGTGTCATGAACACAGTTCCCTCCTATATTAGCTTCCATGCCTTGATGCATTGTCTTTATTAATCCTAAACACTGTTTTAAACACAACCAACACTGTCCCACACTGTACCTTCTGTTCTACTGTATTAATCAAGACAGCCATGTGGTCCACGCCTACCTTTGTGGACACAAATTGTATGGTAAAGAAAACATAAGATGAATGCGTTTATTGTATTATCAAGCAAGAATATTAAAAGAATACTTCATCTGAAACTAATTTGGTTAAATTTTGGTTGATAAAACCTTGCATTTACGGCTGGGTTAAAATAATAGATTTCTCTAATTATTATGTCCGGTCTTTGTTTAAGTGATCTGAAATTGAAGAAAAAAACTGATCTTTTAATATGTGCCTTTTCACAATGGAAGTGTAGGTAAAAAGCACTTTAAACAGCATTTTAGGGGTCAATTTATAAAAAATATGCTAAATGCATGATTAGATCTGCTAAACGTGGCAACGTAGAGGAGAGGGGATTGGTTAGGGTTAGGATAAGAATAACAGGGTTAGCCGGGGCGACTTCTAGCTAAAAGATGGTATGATGGAAGATCTATTGGTTAAAAAGTTGACTCTAGTTACTTGTGGTGCGATTGATGGTTCGTAATTGCCCCATAGGATTGCATTGCAGCCCATTTTGAGGCTGGAGGATGCAGGGCTCCCGCTCAATACTAGACCAATTTAAAAAATAGTTGTCCCCATTAGTAACTTAGACAATACAATATGGGGAAATAGGGTCCAGGTTGAAAAAATACAGAAGTTCCCCTTTAATTAGTGAACTTTAGAGGTGACATTTTGAATCTTTGGACAGATCCAAATGCCCTTCCCAAGATGTCAAGCATTTTCCTTTACTGGCAGTCTTCATCTGAGCAGTTTTTTCTTTCTCTTTTGGCGTACTAGTGCTGTTGTCCACAATTGTTTTCTGTTCTGGGGATTTTGTAGCTCTCAGGTTATTAAGACTAAATGAAGCCTTGTATTGCAGAAACCAGACCCAAACGTTTGTTGTTGTTGGGTAATGGGTACTCTTTGCCAGTACAGCGCCATAGTCAATTTTAGTGGTAGTTTGATAAAAAGTCCTTAAATCGTTGTTTTGCCAAGCTTGTAATCACATCTGACTCTCTTCATCATACTTCATGCCAATTGCCAATGCCAACTGAGCATCCATAGTAGGTGAAGACCATGGGGTATGGTTAGGGGCTCCAGGAAAAGCAAGTGGACCTTAAGTTGAGATAGTTTTTTCAAATGGTACATCCTTTTTGGAAAAATAACTTTCCGTTCAGTTGTGTACCCCACATCTCTAGCCCTGGAATAATCACAAGCCAGTTGTTACAATCGGTTTGGTTGCCATTGGTTCATAAAAAGTTTGACTATAGCCTGGAGGTTTCAACCATGCCATCAGTCTCAGTTTGACTTTTTTCTTTATCAATACTGTCTCTGACTCTGAGGCCCATGGTGGCTTCCACCTGCACACTCCCACTCTAACAAACAATGTGTAAATCCTTGTCTAAACATACTTTACGTAGTGGGCCAAAACAGAACAGTAAGTAAGTAATTTATTAATAGGATTTGTGGGTGGTTTAGTTACTGTGTATATTTGCATGAATAGTTTTATTGAAAGAACAAACAGTACCAAACAGAGGATCCATTACTGTGGTTTATGAATCATGTACTGGTCTTAATTTTAAGCCCCAGTAACTCAAGACAGACTCTTGGTTTTTTATTTACAATTTCTTATGGATTTTCTGTCCATTGCATGCACTTACAAACCAATTACTTAAAACATGGAGCCACGTGTTGTTGATGCACCCATCATCAAGCATTTCCGGAAGACATTGAATCATTGCTGCAGAGATATTGTCAGTCATGATGACATTGCAATGAGCTCAGGGCTGCCATTTAAACACCCATTCAATGGGTAAGCTACAGTAGCACAATGGAAATCGAGGAATAAGATTGTCATGTCGATATCCAAGCTCAATTGCCAGAATGATGTACAAAAACCAACAGCAGGAGAAGGAGAGGGGTGTTAATGAAAGATGGTACACCCTCTTTCAACAATAAGTGTTAGTAGTTGGTGACTGATTACAAATTATCCTAATTATCTTCAGTCCCCTGACATGCATTAGACCTTGTGTAGACAGCACCACTAGGAATTGTCTGTTCCCTCCATCTCATTTTCCCCAGCGTGAATCATTACATTATATGTTTTTCTCTTTAATTAGCTCTCCCGTGTCGTCCTGTTTACTTTCCTTCCCCTTCCTTGTTTCCTGTTTGGAATGGGCCGATTGCTTGGCCTCTGCTTTTGCTGTGTGCAGATTTCCCGCTCATCCAAAACCGCTTCAAACATTTCACTTCCTTGAGTCTTTAGCAAGACACCTGCCAGGGATGGGCATCATTTGCTAACACCGAGCTGTTTGGGACCAGGCTATTTCTGGAAACAAAAGCGTTCCGAATGCTGCATCGCTGATGTTAGCAATGTTTGACTTTGCTTTGCACACTAATATTCCAATATTATTCAGAAGGAAACAATATTTGGAATTTTCTGGTCATGTAAACAGCCTATTCCATTTGCGAATTCTGAATATAGCATTTTTTGAATAAGACATGTCAAATCTAAAGGTGTTATTCAGGTTTTAGAGGCATTCTTCGGACATGTATACAGGGCATTTAGATATATCTGAGTTTGCAGTTGAATTTACGTCCTCTTGTCTGTTTACGGCTTTTGGCTAGCTGTGTCCGTTGCCATGGTTGTGGTACCCAAACTAACCAGCCAACAGTTTTCAGGGCAGGTAGAGATGAATGCCCAAAAGAAAGAAGGAGAAACACAGCTAGACTTGGAAACATTAAGAAAGACTTGAATGTCAACAGGTTTTTTTGATATGCCCAGACATCAGCGACCTTCTCAAGATGGTGGTTGAAGGACTGAAAGAGCAACACTGTGTTCACCAAGTCCAAAAAAATCCAATTTTGCACAGCTGCATGTAAACAGGAGCATTAGCTGAACATTAACTTGAATTACCAAAGTAAACCCTGTCGGAACAAGGGTAAAAGACTGAATATTATGTGCATGTAAACGTATTGGATGTAACATCTCCAGTCTCTCTTTCTTCATCTGTTCTTTAATGTACTGTAGCGGGCGACGGAATGCAAGCTAACCCCAGAACTCACACTCAATGCACTTTTTGGGATTCTCAGCTGCAAGTGTGTAGTCGAGAGGTAGAGTGATTGTCAAGAAAATCTAAGGACAGACAGAGAGACAGAAAGACAGACCTTCTAGTTAGATAGTTATGAGAGCACTGTTATCTCCTGCATCTGTTTTTGTTAACAGACATTGTCCTAGTGTGTGTGTGTATGTGTGTGTGTGTATGTGTGCAAATGTCATAAAGGATCTAGGAAGTGTTTGATTGACAGTGACATGCAGTGACAGCGTCTCCAAGTTCAACCAGGCGTCCACTATTCCAGCCACGAGCTGAAGCCAATTTGGAAGTACCATCAGACAGCCCAGGATCCCCTTCAAAAAGATTCAAGTCTTTTGGCCTTCTTTTAATAATTTGTTATTGAATTAGAGAGTAAAATTATAGGATAAACCAACATAGTGTCTTAGTTAGATTTGAGCCATGCAAAAAAAAGTCAGTTTCTATAGAATAGAAATATAGAATTTTTATACTGAGTTTATGGTCTAAATCGCTAGATTCAAGTCTTATCCATGAAAGCATTGTCTTTATTTTATGAAATTATGGTCCCATTTGATTTAAAATTGGCGATAAGGTAGCGGATGCTTTAGAGTGTGGCTACACGCCCACCTGTCAATCATGACAGAAGCTTAGTAATGCTAACCATGCCACTGTGTACATAAAAAACAACTTTTTATTTAGTGTTGTCTGCTTAAACTTTGACCCTCTCAATCCAAACCACTTTTAATGAATCTTCTCCACCCGTGCACCACAATAAGAAACTAATCTTTGTATGTCTGTGTCCTTATTGGTTACATGGTTTCATAGAGAAAGAGCTTTACACAAAACCTTATAACAGCTGAATGTTTCATCACAGTGGGCAAAAGTTAATGTCAACTCCTGATTGTTAACAAGACAAAGCACACACACACACACACACACACACACACACACACCACATTTGCAACAGGATGAAGACAGAGGCAGCAGGACACTGGAGCATCCAGTGAATGATGGTCTAGTTAGCAGCAGTCTGAGTCATTCCTACATCCCGTTCAGAGGCAAACACAGTGTATCTGTTTGTCTCTGGCGTTGGTTTGGTTCGGATTAGGTCAAACTGTTCTTTTATTAATATTCCATGTGCTACTTTTTATGCACTTCCCTTTTTGTCTCGTTAGGATGTATGGATGTCATACTTTCCGCATTAACGTCATGGTTCTGACCGTATGACAAGGTTAATACCGCCTGCCAAGTTTTTAGGCTGTACTCTGTGTACGTACGTGCGTGTGCGTGTGTGTGTGTGTGTGTGTGTGTGTGTGTGTTGGAATCAATGTGTTTAATTCCTAGAATTTGGTTGCTCATATTTGTGGCTTTATAGATGATCTCAGCATTGCGTGCTTTGAGGGCTTGTGTTGATGTTGTGTGTGTGAGTGTGTGATTGTGTGTGTGTGTGTGTGTGGGTGTTTGGAGCAGGCGTGAGGCAGGTTTAGGGGGCAAGCGTGTTGCGGTGTAAGATGGCCTTCCTCCAAAGCCCTGTGGCTGTTGAACTTTTATGGAGAGTCAAGCGATGCACAGACGTTCCAATCTGCCCGCGCACATCTCACACACACACACACACACACACACACACAAGCAGCAGCCCAGCCTTCATTAGAAGTGCCACCAGTAGCCAAGCCTGCAGCCTGACACTTCAAAGAGCTCTCTCTCTCTCTCTCTCTCTCTCTCTCTCTCTCTCTCTCTCTCTCTCTCTCTCTCTCTCTCTCTCTCTCTCTCTCTCTCTCTCTCTCTCTCTCTCTCTCTCTCTCTCTCTCTCTCTCTCTCTCTCTCATTTTGGGGGCTTGTTTTCTTCTTCTTCCCCTTCATGGCTTAGCTTTATAATTTCCCTCTTTCCTCCACCATTTTTTCCCGCTTATTTTCCTCTATTCTACCACGAGGACGTCTTATTCCATCGGCTGAACCGGAGGAAACACATTTTGCGTGATGTTTTAAAGAAATACTTCACCAATAGCCGTCCTTTGTGTTCAACGTACTAACCTGTATTTACACGTATCAGCCATGTGTCATATATCATATATCAGGAGTACGACAGATGTAGGGAAAGACATGGCTGGATTCACTTTTCTTTGGCATGTCTCAATATCTCTTCTTTCTTTATCTCTGTAGTATCTTTCTTTTGGTTTCTCTGCTGGTTTATACAATTAGGCACCCAGAGAAGAGAGAAAGAGACAGATTCACTGGCTGAACAATTTGTCTCTCTGGGAGATGCAGTGGGGTAGCCCAGTCCTACTTGGCCGTAGACCAGATCCCAGATATTGATTGATCCTAGTGTGGATTGCTCCTAGTAAAATACAGCGCTGCAGACGGGTGATGCGGCCACATGTGATACTCTAAGCGTTATTCCACGGAGGGAGAGTTTCACTGGGAGAGGACAGATTATGCATGTCATGACTCAGCTCTCGGCAGGCATTTTTGATGGATTTTTGTGCTCTATTCCCTCCGTGATGAATCGCAGTCGTGCATGATAACAAGCCTGGCAAGGCGCAAACCGGCGTCCCAGATGTGTAGAGATGAAGAAGTGATGCAGTGGAGCAGAAGCCAGTTTACAAATGTTCTTATGAGCACAATAGAGTTGAAAATGAAATGTGTCAACAGAACGTGTAAGTGTGAGAAATGAACGTTTCATTCCAGTTTTTATGTGTTGATCAGGATCCGGGTTCAGCCTCGATCCAATGGCCATGTGGTCTCCAGCTGTGTGTATTCTTTTCACAACATCTCTGTCGTAGAAAAAAGCTCAGGGAGACCCCAAATGAGTGTGTGCGCATGTGTGTCAGTTTGTCTAAAAGGGGGTTGGGGGGGGGGGGGGGGGGGGGGGGGGGGGGGTAACCCTGTGACATGCTTTAACTTTGTTCTTTCATTGCAAAAGCATTACGTGCTTCGCTTTGTCGCACTTATCCCACTCTTCCACTCCTTTCTCTTATTACCAAAAGTTTTCTTCTTTCTCTTGCATGCAAACACACCCCCACACACACACACACACACATACACACACACACGAACACACGTATGAACACACACCTTGGGGTATTAATAGTTCTGCTAATTGTGCTCAATATTTAATGGAAAGCCTGTGTCCATATGAGGGAAATGAGGAGGAGAAAATGGCTCCCAATTAGCTCAACTTTGAAACTTTGGCCACTGTTCCCCCTCTTTTCCTAGAACATTCTCCCTCTCAGCCCCCAGCTAGGATTGTGTGTGTGTGTGTGTGTGTGTGTGTGTGTTGGTGTGTATTGGTGTTGGGGAGTGTGTACTTGCGCATGAGCTTGAGGGTCTGGCACTAAGACGACCAATTAAAACCAGTGCCGGCAGCAAAGGACCAATGGGAGCAGGGCGCCAATGCACTTTTCCACCGTCGACGTGGTTAACGCAAACCAGATGCAGTCGGGCAGTGTGTGTGTGTTTGTGCATTTGTGTTTGCTAAAGTCTACTGTATGTGTGTTGATACACACTTTCTGCGTCTGCATGTAACAAACTTTTTTACCTTTTTGGAAAAGGAGATGCAGAGCTTGCAGATTTGGTCGTGTGAGAATCCAAGAGTGTAAGGAAGGGTCGGAGAACAAAGACGCGGTGAAAGAGAGAAGAATTCGGGGTGATTTCCTTACAGCTATCCTAAGAACCACAGAAGGCCCCTCTGAAAGAGCACACACTCATGTTGCATTTACTGAGCATTGTCCCAGACTTATGCAAAAAAAAATGGTTTCTGACACTCTCTGTCACAAAACATCATCCTGGAGTGGGGTTGCATTGAAATCCCGCCTTATGCACATTAGATTTGATATTGCTTTCCTCCAAGGTTTTCAAAGTCCTTTCATGAAATGAGGTTCTTTTGAAGCCGTGTTAAGCGGGAAAGTGAATAAAAGGCCTGAGTTCTGACATCCTATTCAATTTCAGAATGTGACTTTTGGCATTGGCTGCATACTTGCTGGAGTGTGTAGGCAAATGCCCAACTCAGAAAAATTTCTGCATTTGGTGCATCTGAACACAAAGAAATTAATTTATGGAATCGAACTACTTCTTCTCAAAGTCATCTGTATCAGCTATGCTTGCAGCACGAGTCAATGTCTTTTTACAGGCTGTTCTCATGAACCATTCATACAGATACTGTAGCTGCAACAAGTAACTAGTAACTGTAATTTGTATGTATTTCACCTATGAATTACTGTATTGACTGCACATGTGTCACATAGCTTTCCCTTAGCCCAAAACTGCAAGGAAAAATGCAACTTAACTAACGTCATTCCATCAAAATGCATGTTTGGTTGCTTTTTGCCAACAATGAAGTGTTTTCAAGAAATAGATAGCATAGCTCGTATTTCTTTTATAATGCAACACACTTGCAAAAATGTGGTTTAATAACAACAATTATGTTTAAAGCTTTAGTGTGTAATTTTTTTAAAATAATGAACGTCATTCAAGCCATTCAAGCTAATTAAGACTATCAGCTCCACACAACTCTCTCTGTATTTCTCGGCATGGCTATGTTAAGTAGACTGTGGCGTCTAGTGAAGAGTCCGTCGTGTTTTTTTTAATCCTCCGTGTCCGCGCGATCACGGAAGGCTTGTGTCACGTGGATGCAACAACAGCATTGTTGTCATTGCTTTGAATTCCTCATGGGCGGCAACAGAAACCACGCACTGTAGTTTTAATTGATTATTAATCAGTCAATATTCTTATTGTCTTATTATTGGTTAAAACTATGTATTATTAACATTTGTGCTCGGTCCACCATTTCAGTCCGGACAGAAATCTCTCTTCAACAATTGAGTGGAGTGCATCGGGAAAGCCGATCCTAAAACATTCCAAATGATTTGTGAGAATTGTGAGAAGCCTAACTTATCTTGAAAATAACAATATATGGCATGCCAAAACCCTAAAGGGAGTAAAAATCAAGAAGTTAGAGCTGACTCCTGAGCTTTAGATTTCATATCAACAAATATGATACCCATGAATGTTAGGAA
This sequence comes from Etheostoma cragini, assembly GCF_013103735.1. Classification (NCBI taxonomy): domain Eukaryota; kingdom Metazoa; phylum Chordata; class Actinopteri; order Perciformes; family Percidae; genus Etheostoma; species Etheostoma cragini. The sequence goes on along the minus strand of NC_048427.1, from coordinate 19,876,531 downwards.
ATTATATGCTCTCCACTTTTGGGACAGCAGTATTTTTGGCAGGATGAGGGGTAAAGGCTGCACTCTCTTTAGTTTAACTGAGACTATATATATATATCAGACGCCTGGAGAGAGTATCTGACTTCCCCTCCAGACATGCAATTTGACCCAAGATGGTGTCTGGAGATGCTTTCAGCACTAGGGTACTTTGAGAGTGATTCCAACCTCCCACCCACCCCACTCTCTCTCTCTCTCTCTATCTCTCTCTCTCTCTCAGACACAAACATGCACAGCAGCTGTATGATGGCAGCAGGTCAGCTAAGGTTAAGATGAAGTGGATCAATCTGTGCATGTGTGTTTGTGGATGCATTTGCCTCTTTCTCTTGGTTTTTATGAGTCGTAACATAGTCTGACAAACAGGAAGCTGGTTCTGATTACGTCCACGAGGATGTTTGACTCTCTTGTCTTTCAAAGTGTTAGCACAGATTTCTCCTTAAAACAGAATCTTACAGGGAGTTATCGATGGAGAAAGCAGTCCGAGTTGGAGCGAAGGGAAGGAAAGCATTCATGGCAATAAAGCGGCGGACTCGCGTGTGATAGCTGAGAGAATGATGCAGAGAGGGATGGACAGAAAGAGACAGGCGTTGAAAAGGAGGGAGAGGGGATAAATGGAGACGGAGATGGAAAGTGACAGTCAGACAAAAGCGGTGGAGGGACTTCAGATTTCATCGTCCGTCTGTGAATTAAAGACGGAGACAGGAACCTAGACCTGCGAGAGTGAAAATGTGAAGAGTGAAATGATGGGCCCTGTTTTAACGATCTAGCCTGGCGCAGGTGCTTTTGTTAGTTTAACGGTGGAAAAAAGGGTCCGTGCACCAGGCGCATGGTTCAAAATGGCTGTACTTAGTGTCTCCATTAATACATAGGCGTGTTTTGGACGTAACATGCAATCAACCAATCAGAGCGTCATCTCCCATTCCCTTTAAAAGCCAGGGGCGTTTGCACCTTGGCACATTGCTATTATGATGCCGGATTTGCACCCTAATATTTTTAGATGTAATTTTTTGCATGTGTGTGTGCTGTTTCGTGTCCCTGTGTGTGTGTAACAAGCATAGTGTGCTCACATTGTGCATGAGCCTAAGTGCATTTTACTAATGGAATACTTTGAAAGTTTCTCAAGTGTGGAGACTGTTTACATTACGACCTTCTCACATGAATGGTGTCCATCCAGTGGTGAAAGATCTTTAATCTTTACTTAAATAAAAGTACTACTGCAATACCACATTGTTATTTTTATTTATACTAAAACATGGACGTTTTACTCCCTAAACCCCATCTAGATGCTGCTTTCCCTGGTACGTTCTACACACACGCCGAAGGGTGCCTTTTTCATTGCATTAGCCGTTGTCCAAAGTCCATATTTTGACGCGTTCGGAGTGAGAACGGGTCGTCACGGGTAGTGATTGCCAAACATCTGCAGTCAGTAACAGTTTGGTTTCATGTTACCACTGCAGCAATGGAAGCAACGCTTAAATCAGCGAATATATCTACAGAGATCAGGGCAGGAGTTGTGGCTCTCACATTATCATCCGGACTTGGGCTCTAGAGATGCATAGAGGCTTTCGCTTATGGTACCAAGCTTAGTTTTCAAGCAACTGAGCCGAGGTATGCTGTGGTTGTGAGCTGATTTAGAAAAATATCAAAGTCAAACACACCAACAGCACTGAAAGAAAGAATCTTCCAGTCCCATGCAGCTCTCTTCTTTCAGTTTAGTAGAGTTTCCGACATGTATGACAGTAAATCCCAAAGGTTTATGGGAATCCTCTGTTAATCAGGATTCACCTTGCGCAAGCCGGATTTTGTTTTTGGGGAATCTGGCATTGCTGTGTGGAAACAAACGCTTGTTGAGTTAATGGAAGAGAGGTTTAGTCTCCGAGAAGGTTTCATCCCTGCAGTGGAAGCAGACTGTGCTCTACACCTCGGGCCCCTGCGGCTTTATACTTGCTGCCTCCACATTGCTGCTCCCAGATAGTTGCCCACACAAATTTACTACTTGTGTCGAAAAGACAGAAGACTGATTGTAGAAGTGCAGTGGCACACAGTATAAACGTTGGCTAGTAGTAACTGATACTGTATCCTGTAGTCGTTTTGGTTTGGCTGCAGCTCTGTAACCCAACACATTCTCACTCCCATCTCGTAAAATAAGGACGCTTGGTCAGGTGCCTTTGTCGTCTTTATTGACACTAAAAGTCTTCTTTAGCGTCTTATATCAACATGCTTGGTCTGGACTAATGGCGTCCCATTTGATCTGGTATAATAAGGAAAGGTCTTGGGTGGGCTTATGACGGAGAGGAAGACGAGTACCAGGACGATTCTGTCTCTGTTTCCCTTCTTTATTTCTCATACTGTAAACCATACATTGTATAAAGCTACTCTGAGATGGCTCATTTGTTTTTGCATTGAATTTCTGCAGCAACAGAAAGAAAATGCAGCGTTTACTAAACCTAACAAAACAAAAATGTAGAGAGGCTTCAAGAAAAACTGCAGTGTAAAACACACACAATCTACTGTATGATCAATACAATATACTATCATGATGATAGTGTTTTGGAAGAATTATGGGATTTTGTTGGCAGTGTGTTGGTAGACATAGTGTATTGTGTTAGTGTATTATTGTATTTAGAAAATGTTGTTTAGTTAGTTTAGTTTAGATTACAATGTGTGATTTTGAGTATAAAGTTAACCATTTTGCCAGTTGTGTGTTGTAGAGGTGTTGGTGGGTCAAGAGTTTAAGAAAATAAAAGTATTACAGTAGTAGTAAAGTTAGTATATAAAAGTACTGAAAAATTGTCATAGCAATCGTCAAAAACTGTAAAATGCTCCTGCGGGTCATGTTAAAGAGTAGAAATAAACTACCTAGAGTACATTGTGGTCTTGTTGTTGGGAGGACTTGTTGATCTATTAAATTGATGTTGAAAGAGAGTTATTAACCAAACATGGAATGCATCCTGATAAAGCGTGAAATGATAGAGTAATGGTGGTATTTTGGATCCCTTTTTTCCTAAAATAGCGTTAGCTATGTGGAATTCTGATTGTGTGTGTGTAGATCAATGGCCTCCTCCATCGGTTTACCTCTGAAAGAAGAGATGAAAGCACTCCTTCCTCTCCTACCTAGCAGAGAAAGAGAGTGAGATAAGTGTCTGATGGAGGGATGTAAAATCCCAAAGGAGAAAAAGTGGACCTGCAGCTTATTAAGAACCCTGGCTCTAATGCAAATGGGAATTGATTATTGCTGTCTGAGTGTCAGGAGATAAATAACTTTGACAGGTGGAGAATGTGTGTCTCTGTATGTGTGGGTGGGTGTGTGTGCGTGGGTATAGATGTGTGTTTATCTTTTGTCTATATCCTATACGCTTTCACTTCCATCTTGTGACTTTATGAACAATCTCTAATTATACTGTTGTCAGCGCTGATGGATTTTATTATGTGTTTTCTTGTTTACATGTATGTGATTTTTTTAACAATTCCTCCTACACTGAGGACCACAAAAGGAAGCATGGATGCACGTGTGATTGCAACACATTCTCACACACAGCGCGTCAAGAAACGACACTTGGTCGGGTGCCTTTTGCGCAAAAAAGTCTCTTTTTACCATTTAAGCCTTTGGCGTCAAAATTTAGCCGCCCTTGGATGGGACTTTTGGCGTCACTTTATGACGCTCCAAGGAACCCTGTGAGACATTCAGCCAAGGCTGTGGAGCAGGGTCGAAGTGCTGATCAATGTGCTCCATTGTGCCACTGCAAATAAACTGGGATCTCTGCCCCTGCACAGAGACAGTACAACACGATCGCTTTCGAGTGTGTGCCTGCGAGCAAAGCATTGATGAATATAATTATGTAGCTAATTAGCTGTACACATTGAAAACATGCATCACTGGTACCAAATATGTACAAAACCAAACTGCAGTAATGAGGCAGAGATGCTCAAAATGATAATCACTACAATGGCCATGGCCCAGAGCTTTAGTTAATACCAGCATGACCTTTTAAATGATTCGTAAAATCGATCTTTATGAAACATCCACGGTGGATTAACATCCAACCACTCATTCAAACCCTGTCCCCATCTTTTTTTTTTCATCCCTTAAAGTCAACAGCCCCTTAAAAGTTGACAAAATAGCCTTCAGCTCTCATTTGCAGACAGATCACTCATTAGGAGCTCCATTAGTGTCTTGTGTTGTGTGATTCCAGTGAATTAGCTGCAATCAAGCCATTTTCCTGATGCTAATCTGAAACAACTTAACGGGGTTAGCCTAGCCGCTACCGGCACTCCAGTTAAGAGTTGTGCGAGCCACTTAAACAGCCCTCGCTTTCAAACGCCACCATTCAATGGACAATTGCTGGGTTACATGAGGAAATTGGTGGCTTGGAGGTTCTCATGTTGCTATGTACATGGACAGCAGGAGATTAGCATGTGGCCAGTTGGGCTTTTCACCTGATTTTAACTGGACTGTTTTCATAAGCACTGCCTTATAACAGAGTCCACCAGATGAGTCAAAGTCTGGACAAAGTCACGGGAAATTGATGTGATTTTCTCTTCCATTACATTGTTACATGTAGTCAGTTAGTCAGTACTGATTCACTCACGTTCATTTAGCTGCACATCTTTATACAAAGTGTGTTTCCTGTGTTAAATCATGCAAAAAGTGAGTGCCTTCGGGGTTTATTAAATAATACAAAGTCAAATGTATTAACATATTAATGTCAACTGTGAATGGAATAGTTTGGACATTTTGAAGACAAGCTCATGTGCTTTCTTACTTGAGAGGATGTTTGGTCCTCATGAGGACAAGACAGCATCCACACACACACACACACACACACACAATAGCTTGATGCAGTTATCTGGCTCTATTGCGGGGCATTAATAGTTATTATCCAATGGCTGGTATTTACTCAGCACCCATTAGATCTGATTGCTAGCCTATGTGGCTAATTAGCATTCCCCAGCTGGCTCTTTCACTCTGTTATTAGGCTCCACCAGCCACAACACTGACAAATGTACTCGCAGTGTGCATCAAACCTGACGCTGACATCCATGTTTAGCTCCATGGCTGTTAGCAGACCCGCTAATCATATTTCACACAAACTTACAAGTTTTTAAGGCTGGTTAGAGTCAAGTCCTGGTCTCTTACCCTCAGGTTGCACATGTGTCATGAAACCATAGATTCTCTTGATATGAACGTCAAATACTTGAAGAGAGAAAATAAAATACATAAACTCCAGGTTTTATTCACTACCTGTTCTCACATTGCCAGGCCTATCTCCATAGCGCTGCCTAAGAGGGTTTGGCTAGTCCCAACACGGTCTCACGGCAGTGGTTATTTTGATCTATTGACTCGTCAACAGGGACACGATTTTCTTGTTTATTTCATGGTGGTCACCACGAAATGGACAACCGCCGCCAGGACACGATCCGCTGTCTCTGGGGGACGCAACAACGGGGAAATGAAATCGAAGGAAATGAAACTGAAGGAAAGTTCTTTGGACAAAACCAGATTTTCTGAATATAAAAACCCCCTATGGAGACTCCCGATCATGTATCACATAACTACACTATACACTTAACTAAAACACAGCCACATATGTTTGATCCATTTTCTTCATGACTGGACTGAATTGAAGAAACCATATAACTATGTAGACTACAAATTTTTATCATAGAAATAAAAAAAATCCAGGAAAAATAACCAGAACAACAAAATCTGCGAGTTGGGCAAGCAAGACCCTTCGCTTGTGAGACACTCCAGTGTGGTATGACCAGTGTTGGGAAGGGTACATTCAAAAGATATTCCGTTACATTACTCAATCTGAGTAATTTATTCTCAATACTTGGATTACTTCCTCATTGAATTGCATTTTATGAGAATGTAGCCATCATATACTGCTGACTAAACAGGTCTATTCTGGTGTGTTCTTCTGTTCCAACTGGCTGGATGTGTACATGAACAAGTAGATAGATTTTTGTATTTGTAGTCCCAAACTGCTATCCAACTAAGCAGGTAGATACCTGATACAACTACAAAATAGAAAGGTGACCAGTAAAAGTACAGCATCCTAGACGACTACCCTTGGCTAATTAAAAAGATGCTTTAGGTTGGAGGTGGAGTCATTGGTACGCTGAATGCAGGTTGGTTGCTGGCAAACAGAGATTGCGCTGCACATTTATATTTAGTTCTCCCTGTTCTTTTTTAATGTGAAATGCGGTTTGAATTTCCAAGATAGAAAGACATTCCTACCCTGGCACCGTTGTGCCGGTTCCAGCTCCATCTACACCTCTATGGGAGCTTATTTTTTCATTTTCGAATTCACTTCTGGGAAATTAAAGTTCCCTTGATTTATTTACCTTGTGAACAAACTCGTGAAACAGATATATTGTCATGTAATTCATTAATAAACACCAACTATTTCAGTTGTTGTTAGGTTTTGGTGGATGCAAAAACAGAGGAGGTAGGCAGTGGAGGGGATAATAATGAATTTAATCCCAGACCAAAAATAAAGCAGACAAAAAGAAGTCCAAGAAGAAAAGGATGTCCAAACAAAACTCAAATTAACAGCAACCAGGAACCCCAAACAAGGAAGATAAACCAACACACAACCCAAACTGAACACACTCCAATGATCTGACAACGGACAAGGGGAACACCAGAAATACAGAGGGTAACGAGGTAACAAGAGCCAGGTGACACAAGGGCTGGGAAACAGGTGGAAGACATCAGGTAATCGCAGGAGTGGGAAAACGCTGAAAGTACAACTAAAGACAAGACAGCAAAGAAAATCCAAATTAAGACAATCACAAGAGACAGAAACCACAATTAGACAAGACAAGGGAGCGACCAAGGACTAAAACAAATGCAAGACCAAAAAATAACACAATCACAAAGATGAAAAATATGAAAAATACCAAACCATAACAATTATAACCGTAATGGAATACAGTTACTCATAATTTGTATTATGAAAACATACACGGCGCATCTGTGCTTGGTGGTTCCAGGGTTAAAGCTTTAGCTAAAAAACTTATACTTAACCCCTGTGTTGTCTTCCTGCAGACCATGCAACTTTTGGGTTTTCTGGGTAACAATCTTTAAAAAATAAAAATAAAATCTCAACGTTTTGGTCATCTTTTTTAACACTGTTGTTGTTTTCCCCCAATGTTTAAGTAACTTTTTCTGAGCTTTTGAAGCTTTTTCAACTTTTTATAAAAGAAAAAAACCACACATTTTTGATATATAGGAACTTTTTGAAAATGGGTCAATTTGACATTTGAGCTTGGGCTAAAAAACTTCTCCTTAACCCTTGTGTTGTCTTCCCCAAAAAAAAAATTGTTGTTGATGCTTTTTATTGATGTTTTTAACTTTTAGTTACGTTTTTGTTTCTTTCTTCAACAGTTTTGACGCTTTTTTCAATGTTTTCAACACTACGTAACACTAACTTACTTACTTTAGTTTTACAGTTATTTTGGAATTTAGGGTCTATAAACCTTATTTATAGGAAATTATACCTAATGTTTGAGTTAGCAAAGCAGAGATAATAATAATTATTATTATTATTAAACAGAATTATTTAGACTAAAATGAAAGGAATGGATGTTGATGGATAATCACAGACTGGAACATGTCAACTTTTACTCAAACACTTTTTTTTTCACAAAATTGAAAGCAACACCCAATAATTTAAAAAAGTAGAGATTTGTACTTGCCAACGAGTGTTGTGTGAAATCAATCATGCTATTTTGGAAAATTAAAAAGAACACTGCTAGAGGAAATCGGCCCAATTTGACCCGAGGACGACTAGAGGGTTAAATAGGCTATAATGTCGCAATAAAGGGAATGTTTGGACGTCCAACGCCAACTATTTACTAAAGACACTAGCATTATATCTTACTTCCAGGCACTGGAAGTCCAGTATTAAAAGTAATTAGCAAAGACTTGAACGTGCTTCCGTTTCAGTAATGAAACACAGTTAAGAAGATCTCCGTTGAATTTGAACGGGATGTTGTCGTTGGCTGGAGTTGGATTCGGGCATGGGAGCCTGAAAACGGTGCGTTAAAAAAACCTATTCAATATGAGAACAAAATGTCATGCTGGCAGTTTCATTACACAAATGTTGATTTCACTGACCATTGTACATGCATTAAAACTTTCCAACCCTTTTCTTTCCACACACTTCACACACTCTTCCTATCCATCTCTCAACAGAGCTGTTGTGTTTTGAGGCTCCGTTCTTTTTTGTTTCTTGTTTGGATTTTCCTCCGTAGCTGAAGCTATCCCCAGCTCTTTCTCTCTCTCTCTGTCTCTCCATCCATCTTTATTTCCATCCACCTCTTTATTTCCCCTGGAGCTTACTGGTGTTCCCTCATTACAGGGGCTGCCGGCAGCTATTTCCCGCTGCACTACTCTGTGAGGGCTGTGCATGGATTAGATGTGCCTGTGTGTGTGTGTGTGTGTGTGCTATTGGGTGTGTATTTGATTTTTCTGTTGCTCAGTTGGCAAAGAAAATAGGAATTATTTCCAGCGCTTTTCTAAATGTTCTCATGTAAGAAGATGTATCTGTCTTAACTTGAAAAGCAGACTCTCTTTTGCAAGCTAAGACAACTTTAACCCCTTAAATAAAAAGATACAACCCATCTAGACATGACTTGACTACTATTAAACACGTTCCCAGTCTTTGAAAAATACTTTATGATCCGTTGAATTAAGAACAAAAGAGCCAATCAGAGCACCCATCGCTGCTTTAAAGACAAAGCCATTGGTCAAGCTCCCAATTTTCGAGACACATGATATTTCTGCTGCATCTCTGCATGTGTGTGTTTGTCTGCGTGTGTAATTACAGCCATATGTGTACACATTCCTGTACTGTACATAACATCAACACACTCTCTGCTCAAGATGCCCAAACAAAGAGATGCCGACTTCATCGCAATAGAGACCGGATCCTAGCCAGTAGGAAGGAGCAGCCTTCTCGGGAGTGTAAACATTTTCTTAGTTGTCATGGCGAAATGGACACTGTCTGGATGCCATGGATTTGTTCAGATTTTTATACCGCCTTGCTTTGTGTATTTGGCGGATGTGGTTGGGAGCGTATGTTAATGACGGCTTTGTATTGGCGCGTAGGTCTGGGAGAGGGTATTTGGGGTTGCTGTTCAATAACTGTTTGTTCTTGTTCTTGGTTTTGCTGCACATTTGAACTTTATGACAAAGACATCCCCGCCAGGCAAAGACTGGAAAAAGGAGCTTATGTTTGAAGATTTAAATTTGCTGTTGTTGCAGTCCCAAGTCCTTCTTCAGAGATGCTGTTTTCAAAGCCTTGGTTCCTCATTCCCTTTGTTCCTGTTTTGGATGTTGGAGGGAGCCAAACGACACAGACCTGGGATTTTACTAAAGCTACAGAGAATGTTTTTACTCATCCAACACATAATATCCACAATTCTTTGAGATAGACAAAGATTTTCAAGTCACTGGAGTTTAAGGGCTTCTTTCTCTCCCTTCCACAAACTCGTTGCTTACCTCGCTTTCCCTTTCTGAGAAGCTGGGGCCTTGGCCATGGCTTATTTGCTCTGTATAATGGCCCACTCAGTGCCAGAGGATTGGCTTGGCTGTAAGAAGAGACCAGAGGAGAGGAGAAAGTGGAGTCCAGGGAGGGAGACAGATCAGAGTTCTGCTCAGGGAAGACTGCTGTTCTGGGCCAAAGGATCCCCCAGGTCTCTATTGGAATGACTATAAGTTTGTGTTTATGTGTGTCCACATGCATGAATTAGTGGGCACAAGCGCCAGCCAAGCAGAGATTGAGGGACACTTTGAGTGCACTGAGAACCAGACAAAACGCAGGACACACCAGACGTTACACCATTCTCACAGCCCCACTTAATAACTATTAGAGAGAGAGAGAGAGAGAGAGAGAGAGAGAGAGAGAGAGAGAGAGAGAGAGAGAGAGAGAGAGAGAGAGAGAGAGAGAGAGAGAGAGAGAGAGAGAGAGAGAGAGAGAGAGAGAGAGAGAGAGAGAGAGAGAGAGAGAGAGAGAGTGTGCGTGTGAATTTGTATTACTTACATGGTGGGGACATAGATTTATATTATGGGGACTATGGGGATTCGCTGGCCCCAATTAGGTAAACCATTACATTTTAGGGTTAAGACTTGGTTTGTGGTCTAGGTTAGTTGAGTTAGTTTAGAATTAGGATTCAGGCATGCAGTGTGTATGTTAAGGTAAGGTTAAGTCTCCATGGAGTGAAGTTGAGGCATTTTCAAAGTCCTCGTAAGTGACAAAAAACAGGAGTTTGTGTGTGAATTAAAACATGTGTAGAGTTGTCCCTTTCTCATGACTTTAGGTTGGAAACCAGCATTAACACATCAGTACTGAGTGTTTTGTTCTATCATTGATACGGAATGCCAAATAAAAGGTCTTACAGTGTGGCTTCCAGAGTATGCCTAATGTCACTTATCTGATTCATTTGGTCCAATGACAAAGACCATCCCTAAAGATACTCTATACAACCAACTGTTGACTAAGGTCCTGTAGTGACTGCGTTTTACTCAATGAATCTCCACACTCACATGTATTTACCAAAAGAAAAACCATACCTAATACAGTCTACAGGGGAAACCTTGTCTATGAACACGATTTTAGTCAAAATACCCAAATACTTAGTCCTTTTGTAACTGTATCTCTAGTGTAATCCAAAGAAACTTAAATGTAGCTGATCTGCAGGCCGAATACACACACACCTCATCTAAAATGCTTTTTATCCAAAGTGACATTTCACACACTTCTGAGTCAGATGACACACAGACACGCACACAAACAAACCCATACAGTAATCACATATTTACTGTATGCTGACATTTCACTCACACAGACACAAATCTACAAATGTCTGTGTGCATGTGTGTGTGTGTGTGTGTGTGCATGCTGTACCTAAAACCTTATGTCCATCTCAACATATAAAATGTACTTAAGTAGTAATTTAAATAAACCTATCTCTGCTATCTGCCCAGTGGCTGCAGTCTGAAAGATGTCTCCTAATGCTTCACCAGTAAATGTCATCACTGCCAGCATAGTTTGTGTATTAGACTGAAAATAATCAAATACACTTTTATTCCTTTTTCAGAACATGAGACAGGAGAAGACAGCATGAACGGGCTGTTCTGTCTTTTTCAAAATTTTCTGATGAGAAAAAGCAACAGGAAGTAAAGATTAAAAGCTACTCTGTTGCTGTTATACAGGTGTCATAAAAAGGTTCACTTTTTCACGTTTAGAGTTATGTATTGAATGCTATGTGGACAAATAATCAGATGCATAGTACAGAATCAGAATATCTAATAGAAACAGTACATATTTGAACAATCAAACACTCACTTATTATGTGAATAAAATAGAATAGAAGGCCTTTGTCATTACACACAAGTGCAGTACCTGTGCAATGAGATTAAAGCAACCCCTTTACAGCGTGGACACGAAATGTAAGAATATAAAATATAAAAATATAAATTAAAGGTAGTACAGAGGAAAAAGAGGGTGTGGGGGGACCTGGTGCACAGTCCTGAGTCATAAGAGCAACTTTATAGATATATAAAGCAGCTTTGTATACACATTTTTTCAAAAAGTAGTGAAGTATTAATAAAAAAATTATAAATATTGCACTGTAATGAAATGAAATGGTTAAATATTAAATATTGCACTGTATGAAATTGCACTAAATTCCAGTGTCCTTTTGGGTATGTGCAATATAACAACAATTTCAATTTAAGGGCCACTTACTCATGGTCTTGCAGAAAAGGCTTTACTTGGGTGTCATCTCAAGAGGTGACGTAGGTGTGGAACTTTGGTCCCAACTTAACACCTTTGCCAGCTCCATTTCCTAAAGAAGACCTTGAGATGTGGTTAAAAAATCAGGAAAGATACGAATTGGGCCTTTGAGTTGAATTGAAATTCTTTTGATACACACACACACACACACACAAACGTCAAAAATGAACATCCATGCTCAGTCACGGAATGGACAAACGTAGTCTAGTAATAAAGCGGAATGATTCTTTAACCTAGATTTTCGTTCAAATCAATTCATATTCTTTAATAAGCTTTTTCCTGTGTGCGCACATGTAGTCATTGCACTAGTTCCGAGCTGTTTTCCCATTGTTAGCGCTGATTGCTAATTAGCTTTTTTTGAGTATCTAAATTGTATCTAACACATGAATTTCCTGTGTGTATGAGTGCTTTCATGTGTTCTTATTTATATTGCGTGTGTGAGTGCGTGCAGACTCCAGTAGCGTGCCTCCTCTAACTTCCCTAACATTAGGCAGTGTTCTTTTCCGGGGCCAGATTAGAAGCATTGATTAAGCTAACCTCATGTTAGTCTTGCTGATTCTGGCGCAGCGCTGCGATTTTCTCATGTCGTAACTTCCCTCTATTTGCATATTTTCGGCCGGGGAATTCTTTTCACTTCCATTTCGCTGTTATTGCAAGCTTCTCTTCATTCTCTCATATTGTTTGTCTGTTGAACTCTTGCTAACCTGTCAAAATAGCACAAGGTGTGTTCTCTCTAAATGATTAAAGGCTTTTTGGTTTGCTGTGGCATTTAGATTTATTACCTCAGGCACTTGTATACTGCATTATGTGGGTTTTTTTATCCGCGTATTTGTGGATTTGCATTCAATTGTAATTCCACTGAGTGAAACTAGGTCTCCAAATAGTTTCTCCTATGAATAAAGGGCAGCGGTGATAGACTCAAGACTGGGCCAGAGAGACAGATTGAAAGAGAACAATTCCGTCAATGCCGGATTAATAAGATGCTACGGCGGAATTGAAATGCTGACTGACCTCTGCCCTTGCTTAACTCTCATCGATCACACACACTTTCCGAAAGAGTCTTGGAACTTTCTGAGAATGTGTGTGTCGACCCACAACAGGTCTTTCAGCCAGTAGCGACTATTAGTGGTGCTATGCTCTCTGCAATTGTGTGTTTTGGAAATTAAAGGCTCGCACAGCCTTCGTATCAATTATTCATTACTCATCTCTCTTCTCTCGCTTTAATTTGCTCTTCTCTAACTTCTCAATCTCTGTTTTCATTGTATTTTTTTGCTCAGTTCTCCATCCCCCTTCCCCTCCCAGTGTGTGTGCACACTCACAGGGATCAGTTCAGTCCCTTCAAACATTAAATATACTGCATGTCCTTTTGGTTTCCCTGGGCTATTAAAGCCCTCACTCACACTCATTCAACACTTGTACACACACACACACACACACACACACACACAAGCACACATTGGGCAGTACAACTCTGACAGATGTGCTGTGTTCTGTATGACGAACACACATCTGTTCATTCAGAGCCTTTAGAGCACTTCCTGGTTGCAGGGGTTTCTGTGTTTCTGTGTGTGAGTGGCTATGTCTACCTTCCTACTGTATATTTCCTTGGGTTTAATGTGTGTGTCCTGCTATTCCTGACAAGGGATGTCTTGTGGTTGCTTTCATTTGCAAAGGACGAAGCTCTGTTGGAACAAAAATTCTCACAAAGGAGGTTGGGGTTACAATTTCCCATCTGGTAGGGGTTGTCTTGATTTTGATTTCATGTTGAAAATCAATTAAATTGAGCTAGCCATTTCGACATAATGATTTTTTACTAAATCAAGAGCAGTATTTTTTGCTCTCTCCACCCCTGCCTACTTGCTCAGTCTGAAGAAAAAAACAAACACACATTGTAGCTTACCAGCTGTTAACATGCAGCTGAAGACACAGGGTGACCTGAGCTTACCGGTAGCCTGCAGCTGCACTTATTTCCAGAAACCATAGTGAAAAAGGAAATGATCAAATTGAAAATGAAATGGAACCATGGCATTAGAATCGAAAGTCCAATCAAATTGTGGAATTGGAGAATGCTGACAGTTCCTACATCTGGTGATTATGGTCTTACTATCTGTCTCACTGGCTTAATATTTCTAAGACGTTGACGATGTCACTCTCCGATGTGAGTCGAGTGCAGATTTGAGTCGTGCATGCTCAGGTTGAAATGATTTACAGCTTAACGTGTCATACCGAAATTAGTGAAATCCATGAAAAAATAAACTTCTCATTACAAACAATAACAGAAGATGGAAATCATTTCAAGAAAATGTTTGCTGATGCCGTCTATGACAGTTTGATTGATAACGTTAGCTCAAAATGCCGTTCAAGTGACAGCTCTTGTTATGGTTGATGCTAGCTTGTAGCCAGCAGTGAACCAACTTTGTTGAAAGGTCCATTTTAATTCTGTGTTGATATTACAGAAGTCTCTTGTTAGCATCCTGGAGGCTACTTTTTGCAATGTGATGCATGCAAATCTGCACTCGACTCACATAGTCGAAAGTGTGACAGACAACTCACACATAGGAACACAACAACATAATTCCTCTCCATCTGCTGCTAAATGTGAACAGCAAGGTAGTGTTACTGAGGATGGCTGTTTCACTGGTTAATAAAGATTTTAACATCACGACATACCTGGAATGCATTGGGTTACTTTGACTTTACAAAGCTGCTGACTGCTGAGCAGTCTTAGATCATTGCAAAGCAGCCTTTCCCTCAGCAACTGATGGACATTATGAAACGATACAGCAGATATGTGCATATTTGAAGCTCCAAATGGCAGCAATAGCCACCCTGTCAGTATGTGATATCCTGCGGTAGAGTCTTCCTTTCTGCCTTCCTGCTGACTGTACTGGAGAAAGTGATCATTCCTCATATTACGTCACCGAGCCAGCTCCTCCCACAAGTGTGAAAACTCTCTCCCACTCCATTTTTCTTTCTCTCTTCTCAAATGTTGGCCTGCTGCGATTGAACAGGATAGTAGAGCAATATTTGTGTGGTTAAGTATTTTGACTACAGGTATTAGATCAACTCTTTTGTCATGCTATGCTTTGGCGCATCACATGGTTAAGCAGGCTTCAGTTTTGGATGAGGATGGAAAAGATAACGCTTCATGTTCCCTATGGCCTCTGTGGTTGATGACGTTGCTAATAAAATGTCAGACAAATGCATTTCCTCAAAGTTGTGCTCCATAGCTTCAACAACTCTGCCCTATCACCTCAGCTACAGACACCACAGCAATAGAAATGCCACTTCACAATGAAAGCCTGCGTTGCTTAGCAACTCAGAGTCCGCAGTGGCAAGATGTAGCGGTGTTTCCTGGCTGATGAGAGTGCTGGGTGTGTGTGTGTGGAGAATCTCCCCCCCCTCCCATTTGGCGCATACATTTCATTTTATTTTCATGTACAACTCACTTCCTAAAGCAAAAATCTGCAGTTCAGCAGCTGAAACCATGCAGAGTATCCACAAGAGGACATCTTGGAAGACAAACCAGACTGTAAAGTCTGCCTTTTCTTTTTGCCACTCTTACACAGAAATTGATCTCTCCATGAAGTCCCTCCTAAGCATCCCTATTGTGTCAATATAATAGTTGGTGCACTGTACTGTATGTATCTATCTTCATGAGTAGGGAGCAAACAAAGTTGCTGCCTATGTAAGTGGACAGCACTGTAGAGAGAGGGCTAAATTTATCAATAATGTAAGCTGGTAAAAGTTTAATGGTGTTTGCTGTCCTCGATGTTCCCCGTGGGAAAACACTCGGCCAGTTATCTAACGTTCCCGACACACACACACACATACTGATAGTGCACTGACTTTGGTGAAATTCCTTGTAAGGACATTAAACTGATGATGATGTGTTCAGCTCTATCTTCCTTGTGTGCTTCTTTTCTCCTCCCCTCAGTCTTTTACTTTCTCATATTTCGCCTGTCGTTCCTTCTGTCATCACTTGTTCCCTCACACATGCTGTGTCTCTCACATAACCCTCTTTTTCTGTCTTCTCCCCCTCTCTTCAATCCATCCGTGCCCTGCTTTTCAACCCGCCTCTCATGTGGTAGGCACTGATACAGGCGGCGTAACAATACGTTGCTATTTACCGCAACCTCCTAACTCCACGGCTCCTGACTCAGGCTACTGATAAGCCGTGTCAGCAAGTGATTGGGATATGCAGTGTTATACCAGCTGGATTTTAAACGCCACGAGTCAAGGCGCTCCGCTGTCACACGCTGGCATTTAGCTAAGAGGGTGCGCCTCTTAATATGTCGCTGATGCAGCTTATTTACAACCTAAGCACTCAATATAAGTTAAATGGTTTTGGGTGAACTCACTGCCACCTATTACCAGCTCAAAAACAGCATTTGCGCATCTTTCATTGGTTGTTCTTCCGGACATGCCAGAAATCCATAGTATTGTCCAAAAGACATAAAGAGTAGTTTTTGGGGGAATTGGAAGTGGGAATTCATGAAAGGGGAGAGAGAAGGGGAACGACATGCAGCAAAGGGCCGCAGGTTGCCTGCTCCACCAACTGAACTAACCCTGCCACACCAACGGAGAGCTCTGAGGGGCAATTCATCAGGATTTGCAACAGTCTAATTCCACTTTATCTAGAGTATGTCCATCCCATGCACTACCACCTACTGGCAAACCAATGAGAAACATGTACAGTAAGGAAGCTTATTGGGTTCAGATGCTGCTTTGGGGATTATTAAAGCCATATTAATTGCCTCATTTTGTATATTCCAAACAGTCGTTCCTAACTCTGCTTAACTCAGATTTTGGCATCTGCAGTGAAAGCATTCATAGAACGCTGATTAGATTGAATAAAAAGAGAAAGGCAGACTGATCAATTGTAGTTTAGTGTTCTCCTGCTCAGAACAGGACAAAGGAACACAGCCAGAGGACTGCAAGCTACGTTTGTGATACAGTGACAGTTCTTCATGTGGGCACTCACAAACACAGACAAAGAAATGTAGATGTGTGAGTGCACACTCATGCATAAGCACACATGCACACATTTAAGCACAATGACAGTGACGGATTGCGCTTTACAAAGGGCTGCAGCAGTCGCCCTCAATATTTTATGAACATCCTTCCTCTTTCAGTTCTCTCCTTTTTTTTTTATTTCAGTCTGGCATGTTCAGCATTCTTCCTCCTGAAAAAAAGGTACATTTTTGTCAATCCGCTCCCCGAAAATAGCTGGGGTAAGAAGGTACAGACGCCAAAAAAAATGAAAGGAGAGGGAAAAGAAAGTTGTCAGAGAGAGAAAAAGGTTTGGAGAAAGGAGGGATTGATGGGAGATGAGCAGTAAAGGTTAGGCAGCAGCGGCGGCTGTCTCTAACTTGGGAGATGAAACTCACTTTACACCCAGGGCTACCCTCCTTCCTGTTTTGCAAACCTTCACATATAGTTGCGTTGCTTTCTTGGCTTTGTGGAAGAGAAGGCATTGCACTCCTGAGGACACGGAGACAGAAAGAAGGACGGTTGTCAGGAATGGTAAAAGACAGAGTGGTTTGTAAAATAGTGAGGCTACTTAAGAGAAGCACAGCTAAGAAAGGGAAGAGTTATTTTACTGTCAGCAGTCAGCCATTTTACAGTTGTCTCCCCAATGATTTCCTGTCGTCGGACATGCTGATGCTCTGTCAAACTAACTTCTGGCTGATTCGAAATGTCCGCAGACTTGCAGACTTCAAGGGCAGGTCAAACAAAACCAACATCAGTCGTTCAGGAAATGCCCTAAACAACATATGCTTGGCTTTAACCGACAAAGCTCTCTAGCTGTTGTAGAAAGAACAAAGTAAACTGTTGTTCGTCCGGAGAAAGGAAGAACATAAGGTGAAATTGTGTTGTTTCAGAACCTCAAAGTTTGCAGAGGGAAGAAGTCGTGGTGGTTGGAGTTTAACATGGATTGCTAGCTTGACATTTTCTTGCAACGGTCAACATTGGATTCTTTTACCTGACCTAACCCAGTTGCTTTTGTGCCTTCACATAACTAAATCCAAACCATAGTGATGTCAGAGCACAACGTTGTGTTTACCCACATGTCAAAGATCACAGTCCAAGAAGTCCTCCAAACCTCATGGCAATATAGGTTTTTTGATCCAATCTTCTAATACAACCCATAGGGGCGTTTTCAGTCCTCAGCTCTAAAAGACATAATGTAATGATCACAGTTGGAAATATGGAAGTAGTATGGAAGTTGGAAGTATAGGCACGTGACGTAGTTCAGTGGCACGTATGAGAGTGTCGTTATCATCTCTTCTTGGGCCCTCCCCTCCATCTTCCTCTACTTCTCATTCCTTCGCTCATCAACTTGCCAGTAAACAATCGATCAAAAGCACCAAAACCCAACACTTCTCATATGTCTTTCCTTATCATACCTCTGTCTCTGCTTCCATGTGTCCTGTTCTTCATGCGTCCAGCTAGCTTTGACAGTTAGTCTCACCATCAGCTCTTAAGGAGGGGACACAGTCTCACTGCACCTGTCCCACCCCCAGCTGCTTCCCATGTCTAGACACCTTGGTGTAGGACTCTGTCTTTGTCAAGTTTGAATATACTTTTTAATCAGGATGTGCCTTGGCACATCCTATGTAACAATGTTCTGTGCTTTGATCTAAATTCCTTTCATAAGCATAATAGGGGAATAGGGAAGACTTTCACCAGGTTGCATCAAGCTGTCTCTGCATACTCTACAGACTAAGCAAATGCTTTTTTTGCGAATTGAAGCTACCAACTGTTAAGATGGGAACATGGAAACACTAGGTGAAAATCCAGAATTATCATAGTGACAATCATAATAATAATAATTATAATAATAAAGTATTATTAGGTCTACCTCATGGAAAATTTGCAAGTAAAAGCAATGAACCTCTTCCTTTTATGACATTATATCAATTTGGCCCTGCAATACCGGTGGACATTATGAACCATTGATGGTCCTTTAGCTCATTTCATTTCAAAGGTTTGTGGACCTGATAATGCATTTTAAAGGTCCCATATTCTACTTATTTCCAGGTTCATAATTGTATTTTGGGTTTCTACTAGAACATGTTCACATGCTTTGATGTTGAAAAAACACCTTATTTTCCTTATACTGTCTTCCTGAATATACATGCATTCCCCGTCTGTCTGAAACGCTCCGTTTTAGCGCCTGTCACTTTAAGATCCCCTCCTGAATAGGCCCAGTCTGTTCTGATTGGTCAGCATTTATGGGTCTTCCACATTTGCACTCTCAAAATCTCTGCCCCGTCTTTGCAGCCGGGCAATGACTGTAACGGCACTGTAGGAGCACTTTATGTTCAGTCCAGTCTCGTGGCATTTTGTGAAATGGACAAGTTATTTAATCTATTGATTTGTGTACAGGTAACGTCAATGTCATTATTTTTGTGTGTTGATTACGTATTTTGAAATAATGTATTTCAATGGGAAGCCTGTTTTGTGATCACAGAACGATTACGGTGGCAAGTAGTAATGAAAAGACTCGCACGTTTCAGTTCCGTTCCGTGTTATTCTCTCCGTAATGTGTTTTTTCTTTTGGCTATATAGCACCTCAAACCTGCTTTATTTAAAAGAAATCTGGCTTTTTACATTATGTAACCTATTATTATTTTTGTTTAGGAAAGGGATGATTCTGTGACATTATCTTCAACGTGACACTCGCTAAATACTTTGATTGTCAACAATGTCTGTACTTCGTAAAAGTTATGGCGTAGTGTACAGTGTAGTTTTGCTGGATACTATTTTATAAATCTGTAGTGAGTGTGTAAAAATTTGCAGTTTCAAGTGACGGTGCAATCCAGAACCAAAAAAAGAGTGAGGCAAGTTGAGTAGAGCCATGCCATACGGTGGCATGCAGAGTAAATGGCATACATTTAGGTGACGTAACACCTATTTTTATGTATTAATGACATGAATGACAGTTTTCAAGTTAATTTTGTATTTCATAATAAAAACGTAGTTTCTGGTAATCATTTTGTAGAAAACCAGGTTCAATGTTGGCATTTCAACAACAGCTGTTGATGTAGCTGGATCTCGTCATGCACGGCCCCTCAGTGAGAGATATAGATTTGGATAAAGACGTGTGGTTTGTGGTGAGATGCAGAACCACGTCCTGTGTGGGTTATAGTAAAGACGATGAATAACATCTATTCAGAGAGGCGTGTCTGTATTGATCGCCCTCGGACTGTGTGCACCTCCTCTCTCGCTGCTGAGGATTCATTCCCCTACCCTCATAAAAGAAATAAGAGCTGGCGAGATCTCAACGGGGCGAGTTGAAACTTTTTTTCTTGAAACCAAACTTTGATCTAATATCTTCTGCCACACACACACACACACACACACACACTTCTTTGTAGTTTGTGTTCTGCTGTCTGGTGTCAGTTCATGAGTAGACAGAATCAGTGTGTGAATCAGCAGTGTAATGCATGGAGGCAGGGGGAGGACCCCATCATTAGAGAAGAAGAAAGGGACTTTAAATATACTGTATGTGTGCATGTGGGTGTGTGTGTGTGAGTATGTGTGTGTGTGTGTGTGTGTGTGTGAAAGAGAGGGAGGAAGCTGAAAGAACCCATGAGAAAAGAACACAGAATACTTTTGGAGGTGTTGATGAGTTTGATAATGTTGCCTCTCTGATGAAAGCATTGTTGTGTGAGTTTGCCTTAGTGTATGTGTGTGTGTGTGTGTTTGTGTGTGTGTGTGTGTGTGTGTCTTGCTTTCAGAGTTTTGACGGAGCATGTCCTTGTGTACCTTTCTTCTAATTGAATCCATCCCTCAGGGCGTCGCTGCTCGTTTATATGCTGACACCATGAAGGTGTGTGTGTGTGTGTGTGTGTGTGTTCACACTGAAGGCGGAACACTCGCTCTGTGTTATTTAATTATAGCCCACCAGCTGGGGAGACAGGGGGAAAGGAACGAGGGCTGGTGAGGAAGAGTTATTGATTGAATTAGTCAGATTATTCATATTTAATGTTTTGCTTTGTCTCCATCCTCCTGCCCATGCCTTCTCCTCTGCTGGGTTGTTTCCTTGATTTTTTTTCCAGCTAATCAATCATTTTTTTATCCCAGAGCTCCAAGAAACAATATATTTCATGCACTTCATGTGAAGTAGACCAGTAAAGCATGTCTGCCCCAGGTTTTCATCCGCCTTTATATAAAAACCCTATCCTTGTCTTATCAGTTGTACGAAGAGATGAAGGTCTACTTTTTGGAGAAAAATATCTGATATTGAAAGATGAGGTTTTCCTCTTTGGTTTGCCTAATCTTGTTTAAAGCAGGCTGGTGTCCACTATTTACCGCAACAACGTGTTTTTTAACATGTTCCTTTGATATCAAACCAAAACTTAGCTTTTACTTCTTAATTGTTTCAGTTACATAATTTCACTTGATGTTTGTTGGCTTGTTAGTCAGCGTGCCAATCTTTTAGCGTGCCGGTCAATTGTCCGTCTTCCAGTTTGTCCAACTCCCCAACCCCGGACCTGTCTATGTCTATTGATTGGGACTGCATCATGATTGCTTAATACCAGGCCATGTAGCGCCTTCAGGGACCCACTCGGTGCATAGCAACAGACACTAATGATTCTCAGCATCCTTCATGTTGACACATCACTGGTGATATTGTACTATGGTGAATTTGTACATAATGCTGAGTGCAAAACCAACCATCTAGAAATCCACAATGACTGGTAAGAGTTTTTTGGGTGTATTTTTCAGGGATATGGATCCAACTGCAGTTCTAGGTTCTGAGACCCGCCCTTCTGTAGCATTCACGCCAGGCCAGGCATCCATACTCGTGTGAGATCATTTGTTCAGGTCCTGTCCCCTGACCAATCGGCTCTCCTAACCTAAACTACTGGTCAATGCCTAACCTCAACCAATCGGGCTGCTTCGTAGGGCGGGTCTTGCTTAGGACTGCAGTTAGATCCATTTATGAAACGCTCCTGTGGGTCAGAAGAAACGACCTATTTGGTCTTATGGTTTGGAGGCCTTGCTGGAGGTTTCTGTTGTTTCCTAGGTGCTGTAGTTTTGCTTGTACGTTGTTGCTGTCTTATGTCTGTAGAGTTGTCATGCTGTCACCTGTGCAGTCTGTGGAAGTTTCCTTAATAAGGACAATCTTTGATTCTATGTGGTCCAACCAGCATGTATGTACAGGTTTTAAATCCATTTGAGGTACAAAGTTAAAGTTCTGCTTTGCTACCGTAAATAACCAAGAGACCAATTTGACTATGAAATCTTACAATTCTATTGGTAACACTGGTGGTATCAGCAGATTATATGGCCTGTTCATTTTTTTTTTTTAGGGAGTGATCGTAAAATTCAGTTCTTACACCTATTAAACTGCAAAAAAGATTGTAATAAATCCATTTTTTTAACAGTTTAGTTTGAGTCCTCCAGTTTGTTGGCAGTAAACTGATTAAGACATATTGTCGTATAAAAGGTGTGGATCAAAACAATATGCGTTTCTAGGCAGCCTGTTGCCATTAACCATACGTTTAAAAAGTTACGGAAAAGTTGATTATTGTTCAACTTTTTTTTAAACAACATTGACTGCTGCTATAGGTGTAGGAAGGGGGTAAGGGTAGATGGCCGGGTCATAAAACCAAAGTCTTTAATTCCAGGGAGTGGCTTAGTTTTGTACGATATCACACAGATAAAGAATGCATTGTTCTAGGTGTGGTGTTCCGGGTATGTTATTAATAAATGGATATTCCACTTTCACTCTGTCACAATGTATGCAATGCTGAGGGATATCATTTCATTCATTTTTATTGTGTTTATTTGAATAGGGACATATGCTAAGACATACAGTAGACATTTGTGGAACAAATCTCCAATGCACAGCAACACACCGTGTATAGCTATTGCTAATTTCCAAGGCTTTTAACGAGTAATTAAAACAACTGTAAACATCGCACATATCATGTGTCATATATTTGTATATTTAACAATCTCAAAATTTAAATTGACCTTAAAATGATCAATGTAAAGTAGAAATTTACCAGATAAGAAATTCTTGATTCTTGAACTGAGCCCAGATAATGAAAAGCCACCAGCTCATTCAACAAACCTCATGGGGGAGAAAAAGAGAACCGAGGACAATAAATTATTGAACATGATTTAGCAAAATACAAAGAAATAGCTAAGGGAATACTGGCCATGTTTGAAAAAAGGAACATGAATATGCTCAACCCATCTGGTCTTGAAGACATTTAAAGAAGATACTAAAAGATGAGGGAAGAGTAATTGGCTTGAATATATATACATATGCACATATCAGATGAATATTTATATCATATACTGAAAGAATGTGAAGTTCATTGAACAAGGGGACAGAGGCCTCTTCATAAGATCAAGATATTCGCCAATTTTTCCAATCTTTTGTGCAGTACATAAAGCCTAATGTTTATATCTAAAATATGAATAGCACACACAAACTCGTAGACTATAAAGTTTATTCATCAAGTATTTCGTGTAATTTGTTTTGTGCTTTCATACATAAAATGATGGAAGGTTGGCTATTGATGCAACAGGTTACTGGTAGTAAGCGAAAGAAACATCCAGTATTTAAAAAAGGTGCTCATGTAGTATGTTGTTATAATATTACATAATTATAAACGATAATTAATGCAATGGCATGCATTGTGTTTAACTCGGACTGAGGCCGATGATTACAAAGACAACACACGCAGCTCATTATTTTTAATTAGCCCCAACTTCTCGGCCCTTTCCAGTGAACTTTTGCAGACGACACCGCTGTGTGTGTCAACAACAGTTTTGCTCTCCCTGAAACTTTCAGTGCCACCACCCTCCGACTACTGGCCTGATTGTCTGAGCTTTTGTTTCCTGTTTAATGATCCAACTCT
The DNA here is from genome assembly GCF_013103735.1 of Etheostoma cragini. NCBI lineage: Eukaryota > Metazoa > Chordata > Actinopteri > Perciformes > Percidae > Etheostoma > Etheostoma cragini. Next base: position 19,852,800 of record NC_048427.1, on the reverse strand, counting down.
CCATACTGATTGATCTTTTTAATTGCATCCCATTGGACTCACACAGCCTTCTGTGCCTCCTCCAGTGTGTGACATAATCCTGCGCTGCCTTCCAGATGTAACCATCATTACCCGACTGATGCTGCTGAGGTGCCTTGTGGTAACAGACTCAACTTCCCTCCAGCCTGCATCTATTATTTAATTATTTTTTTTTCAATGCTCTATTGCAGTGGTTCCCAAACTTTTTCAGCTCAAGACCCAAAAGAGAAATTCGGTGTCTCCCTGGGACCCAAATTTACAAAAATACACCATGAATCATTCTAACATCTACACTTTTAAACTGTGGACAAAAGACGGAACAAACCATCAATTTAAATGTATATGAAGTATATTTATTCCATCATAAAAGTAAACAAAAACAGAAAAGGTCTCTATTCTCCTTTCTGTGTCCCACCCCTTTCTCAACTCATTTTCTTATCCTTTTCTAGGATAAGAGAAGAGAAGAGAGAGACAAAAAAAACACAAGATGTGAGCTGAACAGCCCATTATAGAAAAAAAGAACACTCATTTACATAAGATTGATGTGCATTTTAATCTGCCAATTGGCGACCCAATAAAACGGGTCTGTGACCCATTTTGGGTCCCGCCCCTAAGTTTGGCAAACATTGCTCTATTGGAACGATATAGCACAGATTTTCACTTTCTAGCCCAGTATCCTTTGGAACTACTTTCAAATCAGATAATTCCGCAGCACATGATTTATGTTCAGAGTCAACGCAGGAAGCAGTGTGCCCTTTCTTTAAAAAAGGGATAAAGTAAAGATTTAGAGGTTACGGGGGTGGATCTGAAATGACTTTTAAGCAAGAGACAGTGGTTTGCTTGTCCAATACTTAAAATGGAATTTACTATAGAACTTCCATAAAGTTTGGGCACTCATGCCAGACAGATTGATCCTATATTGGTCAAATTAAAGCAGCAGAGGCCAAGATATCCTCGCTAGTAATGGGTTAAGCTTCCAAAACCCTGGATCCTACACTTCCCATAAAGCAACTGCATAGTGTCTTTTGGCACTATGCCTGCTAAATGGCCACATCTTTAAAACTCTACACTCAAATTTGTAGTCGTTAAGAAAAACCTGGGATTACTCAAATGATTCCTCATAACCCATGACATACTATTGACCTGAAATGTAAAATAGGTGGAGTGCCTTTTACATGTTAATGTTTTAAAAATATGGATATTGGACATTATAATACACTCATTAAGGTCAGACATTGCAGGTAAAAGAATCGTTTTTTCATGGATTGTTAAATTCTGAGATTTTAGGCTATTTTGCATTTAAAACATGTCATGTTATGGAAGCTCACTGCATCCCAAATATATAATGTATCAATTATATCATACATCCCTCATATATCAATCTGAGCCAGAAACCTCCACGTCAGAACCAAACATTTCCCTTTCATGCCTATCTGTATTCTGAATGTATTTGAGTTCATTCATGTAGTATTAAAAGCCTAAGTATATAACTTTCACTCCTAAAAACATGGTTGATTCGTTTGTTAATACTGTATCTGTTGACAGTATTTTCTGATTTATAGAGTGATGCAGAATCCTCAATTCCCTCTGGAGAAATTGTTGGCTGTAATCTTTCAATAAAACAAAACAAGAATGTTTAACCTGGCTTTTGTTACGTGTGGAAACAGGTTGAACCCAAATGCAGACAATACGCACACCAGAATAATAGCGTAACAGGTTTATTTCCAATGTCCAACGCCGCGATGCAGTGGTGAAAAACCAAGTCCAAAACAAATCCAGTAGTACTCCAGGGTGCAGAGCGCGTGGGGTACCGTGTCCAATGATTCCAATGGATTCCAGTGATCCAGGATGGAGAGCAGGAGTGATGAATGGCAGGAGTGTAGGTTCACAAAACTGTGGAAGACAAAAAAAACAATGACTTCAAGCATACAAGTGTCACAAAAACTAACCCAATGGTTGAGTCAGCAGCGAGACTAACATGGTTGTCTAAACTAGGATCTGACCAGGAGTCGTAGGTTGACCGGGTATTTGAAGCAGAGAGGATTATGTCTGATGAGCTGCAGCCGGAACCCTGAGTCCCGCAAACCAGGCTTCACTCCCGGAATCTGGGACAGACAGAGGGGGGGAGAGCAGAGACAGGGTGCAACCAGCAGCAGACCCAACAGCTTTGTCCAATGTTTGGATTTCTGCTCTGGATATGCATGCACATAAGCACATATTTAATTACACAAAAGCACATTTGCACATTCACACATTTGTAGAAATAAGGAACCCATGTCTTGATGCAAGTAGTTAACTTGGGAAGTTTCATGGTGATAATAGATAAATAGTTAAAGTAATATAGTTTCCTCCAAAAGCAATGTTCTGTCAGGTAAAAGTTGCACTTCCATCGCCTAAAAGTACACTGCAAAGTGGCCTGTCATCAGAATCAGAATCAGCTTTATTTTCCAGGTTTGAGGACACATACGCAGATTTTTTCTTTGGAGCATCTTTGCTCCCAATGTGCTTACACATACAAAACAACCAAAACAATATATACACACTAATATATACACAATATATACATACTCCATACAGAAACAATATAGAGGCATGAGTGCAATGAAGAGTTCAATAAAAATTATTTAAATGTGGAGCGTAGTACAAAGGGTACTGGGATAAATAGTATTATGTTATTTTATTACAATATGAACATTATGAACAGTTCTGAAATAGGAAATGAGAATAATACAATAATATAATAATATAATAATATAATAATAAGTGAGATATGAGAATGGAAATGATGAGTAAATAGTAAATAATAATCGTGTTGTCTTCCCATTGACCATGAAACTTTAGTTTTTCTGGCTATGAATTTAAAATTAAAGCTATTTGGTTGTCTTTTGTCGCTTTCTTGATGTATTTGTCATTTTTTAATCATTTTTTTTTCCGCTTTGACATTTGGTTGTTTTTTCCCCCACATTTTTAAAGCTTTTTCTGGCATTTTTTCCCACTTTTTTTTAAAGTAAAACTTAATAAACTTTTTTTATTTAACTTTTTTTTTTTTTTTTTTACAATGCAAAAAAATTGATTTAAACCAGATGTTATGAAAGTAGTGTACTGATCATTTATTTTATTTGTTATGAGCGTTACAGGGAACTATCTTCTTTATTTTTTAGTTTTGACAATTTGGTTAAAATTGGCCATCATTTCTGATATAGAAACCTTTTGAAAATGGGCCAAATTTGACCCGAGGACAACATGAAGTGAACATTGATTCATCAGTTTGCCGGAAGTTGAGATTGTGCCTTACTAGAACGACACCATACATTAAGTAAACTAATCAAATCCCATTTATTTACAAGAAACATCATTTAGAATAGAATGGGTGTATGTTTTGTTTTGTAACGTTGTAGTGGAACATTTCCACAGTAGCAGCGACGTATCCAAGGTGTTAACGTTACCAGGGTAACCCATAGAGGAAGAGGCATTGCAGGGTGTTTCGAATGGAGGAATATTGATAGAGACGTTGACATTTTCTGGCAGGAAGGAGGGTGTAGGATGTTTTTTTACACTGTGGAAGTTGTAAAAGTCTTCTGTGATGATCAGTGTAGCCCAGTGAAAAGAAAGAGAAAAAGCATGTGTTAGTATCCTTTAGTCTTTGAAAGCTGTCAGGTCCTTATGTTCCATTGGGCTGTATATCTATGAGATTTTGTTGGGATATGCATGTTCCTTGGGGGATAAAATCTCCTTAGTGCCATATCATGAACTGACTCTTAGAATCAAAAAATCTAAAATCTCCACCTGTTATGATAATTCACCTAACACAGATCCATAGAGACTGAACAACTGTAGAAATAGGGAGCTAATATTTGATATTCTCTGTTTTTTGCTCTCTACTACATAACTATTTGCACAGCTTTTGTCTGATATTCTGCTTTAACACCACAGCCCGGGGTGGCAGCTTTTGGCCAGCTTAGAGTGGAAAACTTAAAAACCTCTTTCACTGTTGTCGTCGTTTGTCGTGCACTTGCTTTTTTTGTGTCAGCTGTGGGGCCATGCTGACCAAACTGCATTATGGGTCAGCAGGATGAATGACCAAGTGGTGGCAAATGCGATACAAGACAGACAGGTCGTTTGTCCTCGCGGCCTGCGTGCACCATTTACCGAAGACCTACACACATTCACAGATGATAGTATTCTTTTTTGCATACATACACACACACACTATTCTTACTGTTAACTAGACTGTGTGTGTGTGTGTGTGTGTGTGTTTGTTACCATCATTGATTACAGTCACATACCTTAGGCTGTCATTTAACCTAACCACATTATAAAGGCCCACTTCAACCCTGTGGTCAATACAATTCATGCGCCATGCATCAAGATGTCTCCACAATCATTATCTCTGGAAGTCTCCTCTCGGTCTGCCTCGCAGAATCTGCCTTTGTTCTTTTTTTTTATATATTTTGTTGCCCTCGCTAATAATGTGAACACTTTCCAACAACACGGCTTGTCGACAGATCTTTGGGTAACAGGGTGAAACAGGACTGCCACAGGTGGGCGTCAACCGCTCCCGAATTCCTCCGTTGTTCCTTTTTCTTCTCAAAAACCTTTTGTTGATAGTCATTTGGAGTGAAAGAGGTAAACGTGCATCCCTCTGTCATTTGGATAGCATGATGAGTTCCCTGGAGGGAGCCGACAGAAATGTTTGGCTTTTTCGCTTGCCCACTGTTATCATCTGTCTTTGTCATATTCCTTAACTGTTGTCCTCTACATGGTTCGAGCGAGCGTCCATGCTGGTGATCCTGCTGAACTGTGTGACTCTGGGCATGTTTCACCCCTGCGAGGACATCGTCTGCGACTCTGAGAGGTGCAAGATCCTGCAGGTAAGACAGTTCATGGATTGTTATTTATTGAATGTATTTTCTTTAACATGAAATATCTAAGCAGAATAGGAAGAGAACAAATACTCGCTGCATGCACCACATTGACTGCTGCTGCAGGAGCGCTCTGGTCCGTGTAGGGATGATGTCGGGGGGGATGGGTACTACAACACAGGTCTTTTAAGAGGAGGAGCAAAGTTTGTGTCCCGGAAGAAATTAAGGGGAAACACAAGACTTTCACCCAGGAAACACCTGTTTGTGTCCCGTTCATTTAATCCTAACCACAACCTACATTTATGTATTATCTTAACTCGTTTTGGTGCATAAACGTTACTTTTATCTTAGCATGAAGTTACGTTTTTTTTGGCCTCTAAAACAACATGTGCCTGGTCGGCACGTGACAGGCCAGTGGTTGCCTCTTTTTTTGCTGGGGGGGGGGGGGGGGGGGGGGGGGGGGGGGGGGGGGGGGGGGGCACGGCAGCTTTACTTGTATAGCACATTTTAGCAACAGGGCAATTCAAAGTGCTTTACACAAAATAAGTTTAAAAAAAAACTGTTAAAAAATAAAAACAGATTAAAAACGTGAATTAAAAATAAGAACATTAAGACACATAAAACACAAGAATAAAAGTTACAGTGCAGCATAAGAAATTAAACATTAAAGAAAAGAACAGTACCAACTTGTGGTACGATATCATACTAATCAGTTTATGAGAATGCGTCGACCTAAAAGAGTCCATTATTTTCAGAATATCATGACACCTACAGCATGTGAAACGTACTGAAACAAGTGTCCCTAACCCCTTGCCACGCCGCCTGCCTAAGTGTTACCATGTCATTCTTATCTTAAAATACACATTATAGAGGAATGCATGGGATTTTTTGTTGTGTTTTTGTTTTTTACCGTGGTATTGCATCGGGTATTGACAATAGTAACATTTCAGTAGTATTAGTATCAGCTAGTCAATTTATGGTAGTGTGAGATAAACACTTGATTTTCCCAGAAGAACCACTTCTTAAGCCAAAGCCAACCAATAGCCTTACTTGTTGTGTCGGGAACAAGATCCAAAATCGCTGGATCATACATTCCCCATAATGCAAGTCAATTATGCCATTTTGTGAGGTCCTCCCTGCCTGTTAAATGCCTAAATCTTTTAAACTTGACAGCCAGAGTTTTCATTACACATTTATCACCAGCAGTCATTTATCTTGCTTGATCTTCATTCAATAAGACAAGTACAAACGACCGAAAGGCCTTGCAGTGGGACGAGCACGAAGAGGAATGAAGACACACTTTAGAAATGTCACGTTCACCTGGATGTGACAACAAATGCAGAGCAACAGCTGGGACACATCAGACATTACAGCAAGATAAAACCTCGTGGCAGATTATTCCAACACGTCGAAACAGACGATTGAGAGCAAGAACTCAGAGAGGTATGGGTCCAATTTTCTAAACCAGTGCTTTTGATGCTGAAACAATATTTCCCATCATGTCTGGCCTTTGCACCGCCCTCCATTTGCATTATCTCAGAGGGGAAAACAAACAACAACATTGTGTGGAGGCGTTTCCATTAATTTATGGACCTCCTTTAACCTAACAAACACTAATGGAGAAGGCATTGTTGTTCTTGTTGTAAAACACAGAGGATAGAAAACCCATTTTGTTCTACACCGGATGAGGGGAATGAGGCGGACTGAGACAGTCCAATGGATCCGTTTTATCTGTCACCGTACATCTTCTGCAGTGACGGGATAAAGTGCTTGCAAAGTGGTTCCAAATAGATTGAATCAGAACAAAGTCTTCTTATTTTCTCGTCCACTGACTCAGTGAAATCGAGGAGCTTCATGCCAAAATGAGATATCTCATTTAAAAAATAGAGCCCTAGTCCAAGTATGTACTTTCTGTAATGGAAGTCCATTAATTGGGTACGACATTTACTCATCCAAAGCATTTTCTGAATGAAGCAATCATATCTTTCCTCTTAAAAATGGATGCATACACATCGTTTTTCTCTTATGAAATCTAAAACATTACATTTAAGTGAAAAAAGAAAGGAAACGGAAGAGCAGGGACAGGATTAAAGTAAGAGAAGCTGGTAGGAAAGGAAATAAAAAGCAGGGCATAGGGGAAAAAAGGAAGAAATAATGGAAAGGAAAGAAGAATGAAAGCATGCTGCATGCTTCTACCAAGATCTGATGACTGATCTGATTTACGTCGTAAAGACAGGCAGGATTGAGTGTAATGTTGTAATTTCTTTTTGTTAAAAGGGATTTTATAAAATTGGTACAGAAAAAGGTATCGTTGAGGAAGGGGTATCGAGATCTCGTTGTCGGAATCGGAAAAGAAGCATGAGGAGCAGAGAGTTTGAGGCTTCTGTTGCTGGGCAGTCGGGGCCCATCATCTCCCTCTGTCGCTCTGCTCAGGGAAATGAGATGTGATTTAATTCCGTGGGTCTCCTCTCCGGAGCGCAGATGACTGTGCAGCCTGGAGGTTAAATGCATTCCCATTAATTCCTCGCTTCCTCCATTTCAATCGGCCCACCGCTGTCCGCACCGATATGTTAAGAGGTCGTAAAGGCACATAAACCAAACAATTTCATGCTCTCGCCTGCCTGTCTTTGATTCGTCTCACACTGTCGGGAATATACTGGCTTTCCACTTTTCTCTCCTGTTGCACCCTTGGTATGCTGTTGCCTCAGTCTCTCCTCATCTTTTACTTTCCTTAATGAGAGTTAAGTTTGATTTCACAGCCTCAAATGTTAAATGTTAAATGTCAAATCCATCCATCTTCATCCGCTTATCCGATCGGGTCTTTGGGGCAGCAGCTCCAGTAGGGGACCCAAAACTTCCCTTTCCCAAGCCACATCAACCAGCTCCAACTGGGGGATCCCAAGGCGTTCCCAGCCCAGGTTGGAGATAATTTCCCTCCACCTAGTCCTGGGTCTTCCCTGAGGCCTCCTCCCAGCTGGACGTGCCTGGAACACTTCCCTAGGGAGGCCCTAGGGAGCTGTAATTAATTACAGCAAGTAATTGCATGGATTAGGGGGGGGGGGGGGGGGGGGGGGGGGGGGGGGGGGGCGTGATTAGGAAAGGCTTGTGTCAAGTGGATGCAACAACAGTGTTGTTGTCATTGCTTTGAATTCCTCATGGGGGCGACAGAAACTACGCACTATAGCTTGAAATTACCTTGTTTTCAGCTTTATTACAACATTGTTGGATAATAGGAAAAGTATCCATTTAATCAATCGTTGCTCTAGAGATGTTGTCTGTCAGGTGGTCAGTCAGTCTGGTTTTCTGCCACCAGCAGGTTGACATTTGTGGATGTGAGTGCATGTTGTCTCGACTATTGAATGGATTGCAATCCAATTGTTGTCAGTACAGACTTTTATAACTCCCCAAAGGGGAACTGTAAAAACGTGGGGATGAAAAAGCTGTGTATTGGCGATCTATGTCTATATTTACATATATATTTGCATTCTGGACCGCACTTTGTTGTAACTTAACATCCAACATAAATGTCCCAATGTATCCTTCCGGCTCCATACACCTAACGTTATCTACTGTCTGTCTGCAGCAGGCAAAAAAGGTTTCGCTTATCCATGGTTTATCCCCCTTCTAACACTTTATCCCAGATGATAAATAAACCTCGACAGACTGCAGATAAAGTACAGACACCAGGAAGCCCTCCGTATAAGAGAGAAAAAATAAGTGATGAAGGATGATTTACGCGATTGGACTTGTTTTAAAGAAATGTCAAACTTTGGCTATAATGTATAATGTCAGCTTCAATGTTAAAGATTGTCTTTTTTTCCTGAAGGAGAAATTTCAATGGAACACATACCGCTCCGAATGCTACAACACAGACTTAACCTTCCATTGTCCTCCCACAGCTACAGTACAAAAAGATGTCCGTGGAAAGCAAATTAAATCATTGGCAATAAAATGGGAACGCTGAGTTAGAGAAGGATACACAGAGAGAAGACAGAGAAGAGAAAGAAGGAAGGAGGGAGAGGAGTTGGCAGGCAGATGCCATGGTTTTGAATTCCTTGCTGAGATCATAGACTGTAAAGGATAATGAACAGCGCTTCTGGCACTGAAACCTGAAGCCAATGCGGAAATGCCTTGAACCTGTATTCTATCTAATTTAGAGCAGGGGGCAACTCCACTGGACGCAAAAGATGTTGGCTTGTATAGAAGTCTATATCTACTTCTCATTCAATTTATTACCTAGGAAAATATTTTAATAAGGACTTGATGGACTAAATCGCTAGTTTCAAGTCCTCCAATACAGCATGATGTAATATATGGTTTCATTTATTTGAAAAATAGACAGTAATGCAGGCTATGCTTTAGGGCGTGGTTACTTAATTTTATTTATTTTTAATAATGTATACTATTTATTGATCCCCAGTGGGGAAATTACAATTTACACTCTGTTAGTAATGTGTGTACAAAGTGTACACTTTGTTAGTAATCCCACAGTGCCCTGAAATACACACACACACACACACACATGCTCAGGACTTATTCGTGCACAAATGGAGAGGGGTCAGATTGCGTGGGCTGCCATCTGGACCAGCGCCCTGAGCGGTTGGGGGGGGGGGGGTATGGTGTCTTGCTCAAGAGCACCTGGCAGTGCCCAGGAGTTGAAGTGCCATCTCTCCAGCTACCAAGCCACACTCCGTACTTTTGTCCGCATGGGGACTTGAACCAGCCTCCAGTTCCCAACCCAACTCCCTACAGACTGAGCTACTGCGACCCCCCTTAGCATTGCTAGCCAAGGCACTGTGTGGTTTCACTTTATCAAAGTTAATTGAAACCTTTTGGTCGTCTAATATGCCTTGCTAAGCGTTGGGTAGGACCTTGCCAACCAATATAGTAATAGTAATAATAATACACCCCACAAATATAGTTAAACAAGACCACAAAAACACAAATACACACACACACACACACACACACAGGTTGACGCTAACAGCCTAGCATAAATGTGAGGCTGAAGAGATGTCAGATCTTATATCTGCATGCGTTTACCCTGGCTCCTATAAATGGTCTAATAGAGCTAAAAAGTCTCGCTCACAATATTATCTCCCTCCACCTGAGAGGAGTGTATCTCAAGTGAATGGCAGATTACAGTTAGCCTTCTCTATTGTCCTCCATGTCCCCATGAGGCACACAGAGCCTCCATTGGCACGGCCACCTGCCTGTGTCCGTGTGTGTGTGTGTGTGTGTGTGTGTGATGAAATCATCTGACCCCTGTGATAATAGCATTCAGATTTCTGACAGGCAGAATTAGCATACATAGTGGCTGAGATTTTTTTTTCGGAAAGGTTGCAGGGAAATGTTTTTGCAGAGGCACTGGTTTCTGCCGAGAAGAATATAAAAATTTAAATCTACTTCCTATGTGTTAAGACACCCTTTAGTAAAGTAAGGACGCATGAAGGGACGGACACCAGGAGACACGAGAGAGATTCTTTCTGGATTCAGGCGTCAGTAGTTGGGGTCTGAGAGTCATTGTCTACCATTGACCAATCACAACAATGTTGTTACTAAAATGGGTAGAGCGGTGGCAGTTGTTCATAAATGTGCACAGTTTTTAAAATTACAGCTGTTTAGGCGTGTTGTTTGTTCATTGGTTTTGTGTCATTTGGATTATTGTTCTGTTGTATGGTCTGAGGCATCAAGCAGTCATTTAAAAAAAATTACAAGTTGCACAAAATAAGGCTGCAAGACTGGTTCTTGGTTGTTCTTTGAGAACTAGGGTTGCAGGGATGCATGAACGTCTTGCTTGGTTGGAGGTCAAGCATAGACTATCTGTTAATATGTTAGTATATTTTCATGGAATTATTAATACTGGGATTCCTAAATTTCTTTATGATAATATAACTTATTGCTCAGATATGCATTCACATTATACAAGAGGGGTGAATAGTCTACAGATTTCTTTACCACTACCTAAATTTGACTGGATGAAGAGAACTGGGTTTTATAGGGGTTATTGTATATTGGAAAAATCTTCCAGTTGGGATTCCGCACAACAAGGGAAAAACTGGTTTTAAAAAAGTCTTAGACTACATTTGTTTTCGATATCATAATATTGTCTGGATTGGTTGAGTGAGGTTGTATCATGTGCTATATTATTCTTTATTATATTTAGTGTGTTAGTACTTTTTGCATTGTCAGTTTTGTTTGTGAATTTATATATGACATATTTGTGAGTAATTTTGGTTGTATTTATTGTCTTTTGGATGTATTGTTTGGACCCCAGGAAGATTAGCTGTTGTCTCGGCGTCAGCTAATGGGGATCCTTTGAAATAAACAAATAAACAAAACAAAAACCTTCTGGAAAAGAGTTGCACAGGATTTTGCCCTAAAATATTTATATATACACCATATTAAGCATATCTAAATGGATTACTAACCTTTCTAAAGACATTAGTACCGAATAGAAAGTAAAAACACATCCAAAAAGATTTGCAACGTGGCAAATTTCTATTTCTCATGAGTGGGTTATGACTAATCTATAAAGCATTTGTAACTGACTCACTAATCAATAAATCTGTTCATCTGTATTTGTGTCTCTTGACAACACGCTGCATAATGATGGCTGCTTTGGTTATTATTTAATTTTATTATTTAACCCTAAGAACACTATTCTTAAACAAATTAACCATCTACAGCCATGCTGGCTTACCAAATTTTTTTTTTTCTTTGTCAACGAATAATAAATGTAAGGCTGTAATTGATTATACATTTTATTTGAGGTTCATCTGTGGATTATTTTCTCCATTAATTGATAGATTTGAGTCTATTAGCTAGATAGTGAAAAATGCCCATTAAAATTTCCTAAGAACTCAAGGATCTGTGGTGTAGTTTTATGTTTTTCCACGTCCAAGATGAATCTCTCATTGTCCATGGTGTTGTAGAGGAGACATATATAATATTGGGGGGATGTCTTTTGGTAAACTGACTGGATACTTTCGCTGTTAACTTCCTAGGGCTGGCAAACTTTATTCCTTTTAAGGATTCGGGTTATTCTGAGTCCCTAAATTAATCTGGGTTGTGCGAGTCACATGAGTCCCTTGAACAATCGAGGACTTGTGAGTTGTCCGCGAGCCTAGCTTGCAAAGTTTCGGACTCTCTGCTTGAACCAATTGCATTTAACATACTACATTTACCCACCAAACCTACAATAGGTCTAGCTAGGCTACGTGCAGAACATTGTATGTTATTTCAGAAGAGAAATAATGACTTTGTTGTAGATTTCATTCCCCGTGAGCTCAACGAGAGACTTCACTCACTCGTCTGCTGCAGTACAGATCCACTCAATGCCGGCTGATTCCCACGATTGACTTACTCACGCGAGAACTCATGAGTCCTTGACAACTCACAAGTCATCAAGGATTTGTGAGTTCTCTAATGAATCGCATGATCTTGTGATCTTCCGGCTCTCTCTGGTTGGGAAACCTGTCTCGGACTGTCTCTCTGCTCAGTCACTTGAGTTGACTTGTAGAGTTGTTGTTGCTGACGAAATTGTAATATAAAGGATGTGACAGCTAAGATAGCTAGAACTAGTACTAGTTAATGTTGGCAGACGTTTGTGTGTGGCACTGTTATCATTTTCCATTGAATTGTAACAGGACTATGATCCGAGTTAATGATACTAGAGACTTGTGACTCGTGAGTCACTTCAAAGACTCTACGAGTGAATCATGACTCATGCAGGTTTTTTGCGAAAATAGACCTGGCGTGTATCTTTAGCGGAGCGGAGAGCCGGCTTAGCGCACACTTTAGGGACCTGCCATGACATCGATGCTGGAAAATCAAGGATTGACTTAAATAGCCACCAAGAAGTCTTTCATTATACTCTCATTGTACTTTGCTAGGGAAATGAATTCCGGCTTACAGCCTACATGGAGATCAGAGGTCAGGGTCAGTTGAAGCACCGACAGTGAGGTGGTAGGCTGTCAGGGACTTGCTGATGGACACTTCAGCTGGATGGATACATGCTGTGGACTTCCTCCTTCTTGAAAGACAGACCTCCTGTCAACATGTTCCCCCTGCATTGCCTTGCTGCTGATTATTTAACCACAACAGCCTGAGCTCATGTGCAAAACACATGGACATATTTAAATCATGTGTGGGGATGTTTCTGATCTGCAGATCTTGATTGTTCGTCAAGGGCTGCGTCACTTTACACTTGGGCACAAAACCGTATCCATAATAACTGCTTTGACAATCGAGGATTTGGAGTGAGTCGTGTCAAGTCAAGTCACTAGGGGGGGTTTTAAGTGCACTCAGCGTCAGTGATTAAGTGCACTTGGTTCATAAAGGCTCCGTTCAGGAGGTGATGAGAGGGCGTGTAATGTTGGCACTCCCTTGACGCATTGATAACACGCAATAAAGCTCGCTGATGTCTGTTGTGCGCCTGGCGGACACGTGTGTTTAGACTTGTTCTCAGGCAATGTGAGAAGTAACATGGGCGTTCACACACACACACACTCACACACACAGGGCTGTGTGGGCTGTGTCCGTTTAGGCTGAGATGTACACGCAAGCCTGAATACACAGTTCAGAGAGAGAGACAGAGAAAGAAGTTGTCTGATTGCTTCTAGACTGTCCCAGAACCAGACTGAAAACCAGAGGGGACAGAGCTTTCTCGGTGGCAGGTCCTAAGCTCTGGAACTCTCTTCCTCTGAACATTAGAGCAGCTTCCTCTATTGAGAGTTTAAAATCACTTTTAAAAACTCATCTTTTTGCACTGGCTTTTAACACAAGCTGAGCTGTGACATTTTGTTGTTGTATTGACTTGAGCAAAGCTTTTTAGTTGTTGTATTTTTGTTGTTTTTGGTTTATTCAGTTTTAGATGTTTTTTTCCGGATATTTGTTATGCCCTTTTATTATGTTGTTATCTATAATTGAACAGCACTTTGGGGCGGTAGCAACTGTGTGTAAATGTGCTATATAAATAAACCTTGACCTTGACCTTGACCTTGATCAACACTCCACCTTGCCAAATACTGTCTTGATCCCTTGGTGTCACTTTTTGACGCTCTGGGTCAGGACCTCTTGACTTAACATTTCAACGTGCAGGATCAAACCACTCCGTTAGGGTTAGGGTAGTCTCACACTGCCAGACCTCAATCTCAATAGTGCTGCAGAGGAAGGTCTGGCAAATCCACACAACATTTCTGGATAGGAGAAACAAGTATGGTGAAATGTCAAAATAGCGTCAAGAAGGAACTTTTGGTGGAAAATGTACACGTTGGGAGGTGAGCTCTGGATTTAAATGGGTGCAGAGTGTGTGATGAGATTGTTGATGGGTGGTTAGAAAATGTACAAGTAAGTGACACACTGGACAAACAGCACACAAACCTTCTTCTTCTGTGTGAAAGTCCTGTGTTGTTTGACCTATCCAACAACCCAGCCTGCCTCCATATGTGGATTTTGATCTTTCAAAATTCTGCTACCCTTATTTCTTATCTTTCTACGTTATCTTATAGCGCCGGGATCAAGCTGCTGTTCAGCCCGGTACATCTCATACAGTTGCATTGTGTGTCAGTATCTGATGCTGAGGGCCACTGACCAAGCGTCAGTATGTGACGAGTTGGGAGTGAGAACAGACTGGCTTTATGTGTGTTCATTCAGTGTACACACATACACAGACACATAAAAGCACATGGTCACACACACACACTCATACTCATCCACACACAACATACAGTCAAGTACAAGTTATTACAAGTAAGCACATCAAAATGACACTTACAGTATACACATGGGGATTCAGAGAAAAGCAAATGTACCCCACACACACTCAGACTGTAGCCGTGCACACAGTGAAATACTGCAGCCGACGTAATCACAGGAACGGGCGAGTGATATGCCCTTCCTGGGAGATATAGGGAGGCAGCAGAAGAAAAAGATAAGAGGAAAATAAAGATGAGAGAGATGGAAGTTAGTGGTATACCGGGGGAGGACGAGGAGGAAGAAGAGAAGGTACAGTATGCCAATAGCTCACACACAGCAAGAATCCCATCTAGCTGTTAATGCAGGGAGACAAGAGTGAGGTAGAAGATAAGAGTGGCAGAAAGTTGAAGACATAAGTGAGCATCCCATTATTTCTTTTTCCTTCATCGGCATAAAAGTTAACTTGTATGGATGCAAAATTGTAGATGTGCTGTATCTAAAATTTTTAAGTGAAAAAGAAGATGTGGACAGCTGCCCCTGGTTCTGGCCAGTGTTGTCGGTATAAAGGTGAATATGGTGCAAAAGGTGAGCGCGCGTAGATGCGATGTGAGCCCTTGTAGAATATGATTTGAGAGATTATTAAAAAAAAGCTGTACTCGTATTTTGTTTTTTTTACTTTAGTCACTTTTCCAGTAAAACCACAACTCAGTGATTACAACCTCACTTGTACACACAGCGGCGAGTCTGAGCCCTCGACTTTTGCAACACTTCCTGCGATACATTTAGTTCAAAACAAATTTTTGCCTGTGGACTTAGTCTGTGGAGCTCTGAGCCAACAGGACGGCCGGGGACAACAGGGTTTCCATCGCAAGATGAGGGACAACTCTGTCCGGCTTATTTATAAAGCATAAAAGCTAGCGTTAGCTAACTAGCAGCCAGCCCGCTTCTAAATACTGTGTACACTTAACGTAACAGTCCATCCCCAGGTCCTGCAGCCGTGGACAGATTGCCATCTGTGGAAACATTGGTAGAAAGCTTCGCTGCCGACCTTGACCTGATCTGATCGGAGCTCCAGACCCGGTAGCAGCAGCACAAATCCCCTAATGGTGAATTTGTATGTCCCTATTTCTAGCTTTTCTGAATCAATGTATTAAGGAAACATCTTTATGTAAAGGGAAACAGATTCCAATCCAAATATAAAAACATGATGCTCTTAGTCATTCTGTATAGCTTTCAACTATTTATTCTCCTTTGGATCGGCTTTTCTAATTATATCTGCACAAATGTAGCTTATAGGCATAATTTACACATCCCTCTTTTGCATCTTTTGTCGGGGAGGTAACCTACACAAATGTGCATGTGACAGTTATTCACCTCAATCATACATAATTAATTTTGATTTATTAATGAACCCCATATCAGATGCTTGAGCAAGATTTCTGCTCATTTCATCCCAAACTTTGTGTACAGTCAAAATATATCTCATCCCATCTGTGTTCTCTGAGGTCTGGAGTAGTCATGATATTTTGTAAAAAATGAAGTTATAACAGGCTATTACAACAATAAAGTCCATATATTTCAGAAAACAATCTACCTGCACCATAGCCTGCTGTGCAATACGTGATTGCTCTGCTGATACGGTGGAGCTCAGACCTTCTGATTGACACAGAGCCCTGTTTGGGTCTTTGGTCTTTCAATGAGACAAAGTTTAGGGAAATGGCTGTACGCTGATCTACATCGGAGGTGGAAAACCGTAACTAAGGCAAAAACCCACGGAGCTCAAACGTCTGCCGCAGCAGTCGACAGCAGAGCGCGTCCGTAAACCTGAAACTGCACAGCTTTTCACAGTCAGAGTGGACACTAAGCAACGTCCGGGTCTGAAGCCGGTCTGTCAGTGGGAACAATGATGCCGCACCTTTGATGCACAGAGGTGTTTCAATCAAACTTTATTTCTAGAGCTCATTTAAAAACAACCAGGTTGACCCAAGTGCTGTACATAGACATGGAACAATAAATAGACAGAATACAACACCAGACAAATACAACATACAGTTCTCATGCTGTATTAAAAGCCAGGGAATAAAAATGTGATTTAAAAACCGGAAGGCTGGGGGCCAGTTTGACATGTAGAGGCAGCTCATTCCAAAGTCTCGGGGCTGCGGCCGAGAAAGCCCGATCCCCTCTACTCTTCAGCCGTGTTTTAGGGGCAACAAGAAGAGACTGGTTTGCAGACCTTAAAGATCTTGAAGGAGCATGTGAATTCAACAGCTCAGTTATGTAGACTGGAGCTAGTCCATGGAGGGCTTTAAAAACAAACAATAACATCTTCAAATCAATCCTAAAAGTAAAGTTTGATGCGGGGCGGCGCTGCAAAGAGAAATAAATGCAAGTCGTCCTCCACCTGCATCCTTGAACTGTAGTTGTTTTTAATCAACGAGATGTACGTGTTTGGCAAAAACATTTAAAAAAAGCACCCACAACATTGAAAAAGTGACAAAATGTTGGAAAAAGCGATACAAATGTTGCAGAATACGTATTTTTTTTCATGGTTGACGGGAAGACAACACAAGGGTTAACTCATTATCATATTTCCTTTGTTTTTTGCTGGGTCCTATCTCCTCCATTAATACTGACTTCTGTTGACTTGAGACAAGGAAATTATGCATTTTAAAGTTTATACATGCACACAAAATATCACTGATATCATTAGAGCTGCATACAGCTATTTTTTCTTCGTGGCTCTTTTGAAAACCCCTGGTTTAGTGTGTACGTCGTAGGTTTGCGGGCGGCCATTTTGTAAAATCTGGGGTAGGTAAATGAAAAATAATGATCATATAAACCGTAGCTTGGTTATTTCAAAACTATCCACAAAAGGTCCAAAACTCTTGCCAATGGAAAACCAAGAACGAGCGAGTTAAGTAGACCACGGTCCTACTATGCAATGGAAATAGCATTAGCCATTAGCCACTTTGAGCTTACCAAACAAGTTAGCTAGTGAGAAAAGACCCAGAAAAGTTTCATTTAATGGTAGAGACAAAGTCAACATTTCAAGGAGACTGTGATTTAGCCTTACGTTCATCAGATGGCCAGAAACAGGACTCCAAATGAATGCAAAGGTTGCTCTTTGTCTGCTGGATATGAAGTACTTTCAGACAGTGAGCTGCCACCCAATGCTGTAGTGTTTACATTTACTAAACTATTCTATCACTTGTATGCACTATATAATAAATGCACTCTATCATCATAAAGGACATGCTTAATATAGAAATTTTAGCTTACTGATCACATGTAGAATTTCCATTGTCGGAATTCCATTTGGCTGTTTCAGTTTCAGCGTCCTGGTAGTGTGCATGTTCGCTCATTGTCACTGTCATGGCTTACTGAGACGTTCGTATAGAATGAGCCACAAGTTATTATTGGGCTGCATGTGTGTTCTTCCTGTTATGACAATTCCAATGTCTACTGTGACAATGGGGACTGTGGGGATGACACCCAGCAAATGGCGGCAGGTCGAATTCAAACCCAGCTGTAGGACTCAGCCTACAAGGGGTGAACGCTCCTATTGGGTGAGCTAGAGGGCGCCTCGTAATGTGCAGTATTTAGATGTAAACAAACGTATTTGCCAGTTTGTCACTTAATAGTTGCTTAGTAGTATGAAGTCCTGCGCCCACAATTTGCAGTACGAAGGTTTGACCATTGCTTGTTATAAACAGTCTGGTAAGTCCTTACAGGGTCCGCCTGGTGCACAGGAAGTGAAGGCTTTTCCATTTCTGGCAGCAGCAACAGTGGTTTGTTTGAAATAAATATAGAAGGCTGAGCAGACCACCTACACACAAGCAAAAGACTAAGACTTTATAGTACTGCCAACACTGTTTCATTGACAAATGATCTCGGAGATCAGTGGATCAGTGGAGATTAGTGCAATACCATGGCAGCAATAAACACAATAAGCTATAGCAACACATGCTAACCCTGACTAAAAAGTTGGCCTTTTAAACTGTATGAGTTATGATATTCCCATTATGGGCTTTCAGTTGTCCAAGGAATATTGTATTACCATCCCTTAGATCATCTGATATACCACTTCATTTTGCGTGTTCATCGCTCACTTTTTCAAAGAGTTTTAGATTGGATTGACTCACCACGAGTTCTCCACTGTCAGTTGTTGGCCTATTTCACCCTTTTGTAACTGTCTGCTGAATGAAAGCCAATTTCAAATGGCGTGTCTGAACAGGGATTAGACTGGATGATATTATAATTAACTTTTTTCGTTTTGTTTGCACTTAATGTGAAAGTCTTATTCTTTGGGGGCATTCCAAAAGTTGCAGAAAATATCCAATGGAGTTCAAAAAAACTCTGTCCCTGTGTAAGTGTTCTCACAGGGAGTCAACGCAATGGAGGGCAGAAATGTGGAAGTGCGAGAGCAGTGAGCCGTTCAGCACGGGTCACTTGTGTCTCTGAACCTCAGAGGCAGGCTTGTGTTCGGCTTCTCTGGTCTCGACATGGATGTGCTGCCAGTGAACCATGGTGACAGTGAACTCACACATTTCCATTTCGGAAAATGACTGGTGTCATCAGAGCTTAAATCCAATCCTTGTTCATCAGGATCATGCAACACACTTCATGCAATGATGTAGTTTCGGGGAATCAATACCGAAGTTGCAGAGGCCGTATTACGATGTGCTGCCACACCAGTGCGCTCCAGTGGGAACGCCTCAAGCTGTCATGTCCTGTTGACTTTGATGAATTTTGAAACCCAGCTGCACGTAAAGTGTGTCTGCATGTGTATTTGTGTGCATGCTGGCTGACTCAGTGTTAATTTATGAAGAGTCCTTAAAGACTTGGTCCCATGTTGCATGCTGAAGTATGCATGTACTGTATGTATCAGTGTGCAGATATGAAAATATATTGTCCATATCACTCTCGGTCAGTCTTAAAGGGGATTCTTATACAATATGATGGGCTCTGCTGGCATGCAGGCTCAAGCTAATGCAAAATAGATGAGTAATTACTCCGCAGTAGAGAAAGAGGAATGGCTCTGTCTCAAGCAAAAGAGAGCAGAGATAGGTGGATGGAGTATTAGAGAGAGCAATGTAGTCATTTTATGCTCAGCATGGTTGTAAGTATTTCTGCTCCTTCATTTCAAACAACGTTAGTTCCCTCTCAGCCGGGTGTCTTGGACTATAACACCTGTCAATAGTTGCACTCGATGTGCCTTGTTATCTATTTATCAGAATCAGAATCACTTTATCTACCCCGAAGGGAAATTCTGTGTTACAGTTGCAAGATTAAATAAATATCAGAGTAGAAATATAAATAAAGAAATATGTATCATGCAAGGTCCAGTGTGGAGTGTCTTTCAAAAAGATGAACATTAACAAGGGCTGTTGGTTCACCAGGGCCTTCGCTCCAGACTTAAAACAGGCAGAAAGTAATAACCTTTTATCACTTGCAATGAAAAAAACATAGAAACACGCACAACAGAAACATAATGACAAATATTGAATATAACATATTGCTGCAATATGGAAGAGGATAAGGGCCACTGGTGAAAAAGTTATGTGAGTTCTGACTTTTTTCTCAGAATTCTGACTTTTTTTAATTCTGAGAATAAAGTCAGAATTCTGAGAATAAAGTCAGAACTCACATGAATTTTTCACCAGTGGCCCTAATCTTCTTCCGTACTGCAACAAGCAAAAAAAATGTAAAAGTAAAAAAATTATTAGTTAATTCATAATTAAGGGTTTTTTTTGCCAAAAGAAGACAGGAGAAGATTGCACTTGTCAGGCGATTAGCTTAGCTTAGCTTAGCATACAGACTGGAAGCAGGGTAAAACAGCTAGCACTGCCCAAAGTTCAGCAATACATACGTAAAGCTAAAAAGAATTGCAAAAAATAAACAGCTGTGGTTTAAGGGAGAGTTATAAACGGTAACATCTGAACAGTGGCACGTAACCTTTAATTCCCGTATACTACAAGATTTGGAAAACATAGCTTTTAAGCAGCTTGGCCAAGCTCAATCTAACTGTATTTCTTTGTCTTTGCCAACACAGTTTTTATTTAGTTACCACTTCCTGAAGTACATCTCTTTACATTTTAGTAGACCTAAAGCTTTATGGTTGCATTGCAAATTTCCCTGTACGGGGACGACTTTAACCTGCTATATATCAGTGGGCTGGTAGAAATAAAAAGGTGGGGTGATTTGGGGGTTGCTGGTTTGAATCCCTGGCAAAATAACAGCTGCCAACCAGAGTTTTGTCAGAGTCAAGATCAGCTGCAAGTCCATTTCACGGCTGTGTGTGTTCGTAAATAGGTTGTTTGGATGAATGCTGAAGATTCATTTCCCCATGGGGATAAATAAAGTGGTGTTCATTTAATGATCTTCTAATGTATAAAGAACAATTTGAAGCAGCGAAATTGGAAGGCAGTGAAGCAGCATTTCTAAATTTGCTGCTACTCTATGATTGGAGTCAGCGGAGGCCAATTTGACCTACCCTTAAAATGAAATCATCACCCATAATATTTCATAATCAACTCAATTTGTATTTTTCATGGATGAGCTTAGTTCTGAAACAAAATTAAAACCTAATCAAGTGAGCCACCTCACCCCAGCCAATATTTGGTGTTCTTCAAACTCAAACTGAAAAGTGACAAAAAAACAAGTAAATCAACTAATTAAGCTGATACTCAAAGTTCAGTCTAACTATAAATGCAGCATAAATATAATCCAACAGGGCAAAATCAGAACATGTTCTATCTATCTATATAATCATTAAGTTTCCTGTATCCCTTTGCAACATTTTAACATATGCATCCATGTCTATGGTATTTGTTGAAGTCTCATGGGCAAAGATCAAGAACTTTCCTTCCTTCTTGTAACATAATGCAACGATAGTGAGCACTGGAGAATAGCAGGGACTCCGCTTATATTTGGCCTTTTGTCATGAAGGTAGCACATGTCTGTCACACATACTGGCAAGGTCAACAGCAAAGTAACAACGACTACAGTGCTCTGGGCTTTGTAACGTCAGAGAGGATCAATCAACAGGGATTGATGGGGGTCACCTGATAGGGAGTCAACACAACACCTGTCTCCACTGGATCTTTTGCCATTTGTACCATAAGATAGACAAGTTGGTTCCAGCAGTAGGGCAGTTTACATTCAATTTAGATCAAACGTTGAACACAATGTTTGTTCTTTAATCTTTTTCTTTTGGGAGATTACATGCATGACTGAGCAATCTGCTCTGAGGCTCTTCTGCCTCTTTGGAGTAAATGAGTGGTGTGTAAAACATCTGGAGCAATGTAAGGACAGTATTAGGGAGAAACCTGGGACAGCTGTTTGCTAAGAACCAACTATCTAATATACTGTACCCCCTAGAAAACAGCAGTGCAATATTTTGAGTAAAATCTGTTGGGAGTTCTAAACAGGCTACATGAATACTCTCCAAAGATGAGACCATGGTTAGCGTCAGGTCATGCTTTAAAATGGGGGGAGCACTACTTGGAAAACTATAAAAATACACAATTAGCAGGCCAATTGCGGCCAATCACTGCAACCCTTCTCCGATTTAATGCCCGCTACCACAGCAGCTCAGTTCAGTGTGCCAGACGCCACCAAAACGTTTGACACTGTGGTGTCTAATAAAAATCAATGAAGGAAATGCGGAAGGATTATTTCAAATGAAGCACTCTATCGGTATCGTTATCACATTAAGGGTAACGGTACTGGTACTGGTGTTGTAACTTTTCAAATAACATATATGTCCTTGACGTTCCACTTCCATGATTGCTCAGTTTGTGCCGGAAACTCCGCCGGATTTCACCCATTTAGGCCAGCTATCTGTTGCCTTGGGCTTCGATTGCTGAGGACTATGGTTACCTGGTCCTCAGATCTCTGCAGGGTAAATCCAGACAGCTAGCTAGACTATCTGTCCAATCTGAGGACTATGGTTACCTGGTCCTCAGATCTCTGCAGGGTAAATCCAGAGAGCTAGCTAGACTAGTTCCTTCCGTGCCTATTTTGCAGAGGCACTGCGGATTAAAGCGATTGTGATTGGTTTAAAGAAATGGCCAGAAACCAGAGCATGTTTTTGTCCCTCCTAGATTGCATCCCAACAGGACTAATGCAAAATACTAATATAAACTTTACATACAAGAGCAGACTCTTTCCTCCCCTATCAGCTGGTTGGCATAGTTAGCTAACATTGATTTGGCATTTCAACAACAACACATGATTTAAAGTTTGCCTGGAGTCAGTGGTCCAAGCAGTTTCATTCAACACATGCCAGCGTATCTTTTCCTATGTTCTATATTCAGCCAGTGATGTCCATGATGATCCAGTCAGTGCGGATTGACAGCCAAAGCATGCTGTGGCAAATGATTAGTGATGAGTTTGACTCAACAAACTCAAAGGGCGGTCCAAAGATCTAGGATTTTTGTATTGCTTGTTTTTGTCAGTTGCTGAAAAAATTAAACGTGATCATTGATAAAGGCTGCTTAAATATAATCACATGATTGCGTGGACTAAGCATTGCTAAGGAGGCTATGGATGGGACTGATGGGAACGTTGAGTAGCACACACACGCATGCATACACAATCCTGTGTGACCCTCTACATTTTACTCAACTTTAGAGCAGCGGGAGGTTTTCTGCCTAAGCTAACAAGATTTGATATATTTATACTCTGTTCATGTTTGGATGACTCATGATCAGTGGGTGTGCTGTGCCTTGATCTTCTTCCAGAATTCTGGTTTCATTTTTTGACTTTGAGCTGTATTCTTTTCCTTCCTCATTTCCAATTCTTTCTTTTCTGCCTTTTTGACAATTATTTATTGATTTTCATGTTGTTATCTTCTTTTGAATTCCTGTCCAATTCGCACCCTCATTTGCACTCTTGTTTTCTCCTTCAGTCCAGTCTGATAATGATTGGGAGCAGCCAGACAGAGAACAATGAGGGCAGGAACACTGATTAATGCAACGATTGGCTTGTTCCAGGTTAATGTATTGTATACTTTGGATCGGAGCACATTTGTCACTGGAGTCCCTGTTGCAGGGCGATCTAATGGTGTGCCATCCTTAGGCCAGAGGACCCATGTTGTCAGCTAGCGTCTTGCTTACAGAAGTCGCCTTCAACTAGATACTACATCCTTTGTAGTTGCAAGGATTCTGTTATCTTTTTCTTTTCTTCTTTTATCTTTCCATAAGGAGCTTGACCTCCTGGCGGCAAAGAGAAATAAGGATTCCTTTGCATGAATTATCAATCACCTGACTGTCAAGGATCCTCAATGGGTTATTTTTGTTAAATGTAAATGTTAAAATTAACTTTTATGAAATGAAAACACACAATTGGAGGGCCAAAGTTTACAACAAAAACAGGCACACCCACAGTGCATTGATTAGCGTTGCTTATTGCTTGTCCTGATTGACAGGTCGGCGTGTAGCCACCAAAGCAAAGCAAACCCTGCTATATCGTATTTTTTTAAATAAATGGGACCATAATATGCTAAATGAACTGATGTACTGAAGAAGACTTGAAACTAGTGACTGAGGCCCTAAACTCATTATGCAAGTGTTTAATAATGTATACTTTATTAATCCCGCAAGGGAAATGACAATTTAAACTCTTACACTTGTTATTACACACATGTTCGATACCTATACATGCACTAAATGGAGAGATGTCAGAATGGGGGGGAGGGGGGGATGGTGCTGCCCATGGAAAGGCGCCCCGAGCAGTTGGGGGTTCGGTGCCTTGCTCAAGAGCACCTTGGCAGTGCCCAGGAGGTGAACTGGCACCTCTCCAGCTACCAGTCCACCACAATACTATGGCCCATGTGGGGACTTGAACCTGCAACCCTCCGGTTCCCAGCCCAACTCCCCACTGAGCTTTGTTGTAGTAATCCTCTGACTTTTCATCCTCTTTCACCTTTCACCGTCATCATCACATAATAACTAATTGTGTTGTTTACTTTTCATATTGCTAACTTTCTTTGTGTGTGTCTCTTTCTGCAGAACTTCGATGACTTCATCTTTGCATTCTTTGCCATTGAGATGGTGATCAAGATGGTGGCTCTGGGGATTTTTGGCAAGAAGTGTTACCTTGGAGACACTTGGAACCGCTTGGACTTCTTCATAGTATTGGCGGGGTGAGTTACCCAGTTAAACGCACACAAAAACATGCACACACACACACACACACACACACAGGTGGCCAAGCATAACCAAGCACTGGAGGCTTGTACAAGAAGCAGTAAACACACACACACACACTCAACAAATTTGAGTAGTAATCAATCTACAATTCAGGATTTGAGAGTGCAGGGACAGAATCATGAACGAGGACAGAATCTAACTGTTTTGAGCTTGGGAGTGTAATTGTGTCACCAGATTTCAACAAGCTGCAGGGTTTTCTTTGCTTGCAGATCAAACCACATGTTGATTTAAAGCATGAATCTATTACAACCAGGGCTCTAGGACTAAGTAACATCAGGCTTCTTCTCTGTGCGCTCCACTGGGTTTGTCATTCAGAGAATTCACCCAAATGGCATGTAAAAGCCTTTTAAAGAGAAAATGGTAGCAAGTACCCTCTTAAATTCTAAAGTAATTAGACTCTGTCAAACAGCTGAAGAAAGTGAGATAAGATTTAAAAACTAAGGGCGTGAATGCAAGACTAGTCTTCTTTTGAATTTGTTCATGTTTACTTCTTCACGTTGTTTACTTGTGTAGTGGTGCACACTTTATAGTTTTCTATACGCAGATTGAAAATGTTTTCTGCTTAACAACTTCCATAACATGTCCAGGCACACAATATAAATGCAAACAAAGACACACATGCACACACACCAGAGATTGTTTACATAATCACGTTTTAAATCGATTGAAAACATACATATAAACTTAACAGCAGTCTTATATATGTATATATATACAGATATTCACAAATTGACACACATATGCACATGCAGCAATACACACACACACACACACAGTGTAATTCGATTAAACATGTTACAGAACATAGCCTGCTGGTAGCTCTGACATTTCCAACCACTACATCCCCTGCTGGCTTTTAATACCGTCCTTCTGCCACAGCTTCTGTGGTCCATCACGGGAAAAGGACACGTTTTCTTTCTGTGTGTGTGTGTGTGTGTGTGTGTGTGTGTGTGTGACAAAGTGGCAGCAGAGAAGAGATACATTTTTATGTACTTGTATGCAGTAAAACACCTGTAAATCAAAAGTCAACCGCCTCTGTCTTTGTCTTTTCTGCAACCTATATGTAATTCCTCTACTATCTTTACACCTGCATCATATGCAGTACCTGGATCATACATCCAAGTCCTTCAATCTTTCAGGATCATAGATAGAAAAACCTGCTCCTGATTGGTCATTGCCGCTCAGGGAATATCTGCAGTGCAAAGTATCAGAACAACAGGTCTTACATACATCGACATGGGTTGTGTGTTCCTAACCTTTATTACCGTCTACAGCGGTGTTTTCAATCCTCATAGCTGAACCAGAGAAGGTTGGCCGCAGGTTTTAAACATGTCATTAATGTTGTGAAACAGTCACACATTGGTTATGTATAGGCACAAAAAATACTTGGTTATGTTCAGAAAATGATTGTGATTTGGGATGAAATCTCATGATACTTCACTTGCGGTTACACACGTGATGCAGCACGCGATGTCCTTAAAGTTAAAGGTGCCATATCAAGCTCATTTTCAGGTTCACACTTTTATTTTGAGTTTCTACTTGTCTAAATGCTTTACTGTTCAAAAAACACATTATTTTTCTAATACTGTCTGTCTAAATATACCAGTATGAAACGCTGCCTTTTAGGGCCTGTCTCTTTTAGCACCCCTCTCGAAAAAGCCAGTCTTCTGTGATTGGTCAGTGTTTCGGGGCAGTCCATATATGCGTTCTCGGTGTCTCTGCACTGTCATTGCAGGCGGGGAATGACCGCAACGGCATTGTAGTGGCACTTTCTACGTATATACAGTGTTGCAAAAAGTGAGTGTGCACACCATAGGGGTGCCAAAACGATGGCAAAAAAAGTTAAAATACAATTTAAAAATTGTTTTGGGGGATTTTTTTGTATGTAGCTGCTGTTGAGGGTTTCTAAATCATTTCTGCATTTCCTTAATGTTATGTAACATTTTTGAGGACTAACAGGCTCTTTACACACACTTGAAACTACATGCTTTTCACGCCTATGTTTTATCAACTAAAAGTTATAGAGTTCCCAAATACTTTGGCCCTACGGGATATGCCTGAGGTCACTGGGAAGTTAACACTCTAAATTGTTTGTTTCAAGTGTCAGTGTGATTCCAGGCCTTACGGACACAGAGCTAAAGAGGTTAGAATAGAGAATTTCCATTTTCGTCCATTTGTAAAATGATTAAAAACACTACTGTAAGCATATTAAAAGGGCTACATACAAAACTGGTACCATAGCCAAACACAGAAAAACTCCAGAAGAAAAACACAGACAACACAAACAGTTATTTCTACAGATATGTGCATTTTTAATATTTCCTTTAAAAAAAAAAAAAGCATAAAAAGTGCAAAATACAAAACTTCTCAAATAAAAAACATCCACATCGCTCATATACATACCATGGACCGTATATTAACGATATTATGATACATACTTAAAATAAGGGGAGCGCTGAGCGGGCAGGTACGAGTAGTGACTTGTCGTCTATGAGAAAAGATGGATAAAGCAAAAGACTGTCGGGGGCTAAAAATAGAAAAAGACAGAGGGAAAACGAGATGGGATGTCAAGGGATGCGACAGCAGTTAAATAAGTGGATGTGAAAAGCAACAGGTAGGATTTAAAGTGTGACGTCTGTGCTTGGAGTCTTGAAAATATTCATGTTAACAGACTAGCTAGCGTTTGCTAACACTGGGAATGTAGCTAGCAAAACCGAAGTTGCTGACCTGAAAACTGGAAAATATAAGGTAGCATGTACAGTAAATGACAAGAACTAATGCAATAACTCTGGTTTACCGTGGAATCATGCATAAATGTGCTACCAAACTTGGAGGCTTGCAAGTATGTTATAATATAACAATATTATGTTAACAGACTGTTCTCAGACTAGCTATCTAGTGTTTAGCTAGCAGCTAAAGTTGGGTTTACTGCTAGCTTAATGCAAACCAATGTTGCGGATAGCTACATTTAGATTTTGGTTACCATTACCATGCACGACATATCTCAATTTTATTAAGGTAAAATAACAACGGATACATATATAGTAGCATGTACAATAAATGATAAGAAGCTGGAAAACATAGCATATGCAATAACTGTGGTACACCACAGAATAATTAATATATTGCGTTTAACCATTAGCTGTTCGTGTTAGCTGTGCTGTCAGACATAGAGGCTGTTGGGTGACATGGAAGCTGTAATTTCTGGGTCTATCTCTCTCTTTAAAGCTCTGTGCTAGTTAGCTCTCCATAATTGTACTTTTTTAAATCCTAAATGCAAATGTAATTTCAACAGTAGCACAACCTTATTGCACAATAGTCTCATCTGATGCCATCACTAGGCAGATTTAAGATTTGAATTTAGGCAGCTATATTTAACTTTGAGTTCATTTCATTTAGGTGTGGGGATAGTGAATCAGCAAAGACAGGGGAAGGCAAAAGGTAGGTTCAACATTAGGTGGAAGTGTAGGGAGGGACACTTGATACCAACAGATCCATTTCCTAACCCTTGTTGTTGTCTTTCCGTCAAAATCAACACATTTGTCGCCGCTTTTTATTGATGTTTAACTTTTTCTTACTTTTTTGTCCCATTTTTCAACACTTTGGACACTTTTTTGACGCTTTTAACACTACGTAACACTAACTTATTAACTTTAGTTTTACAGTTATTTTTGGAATTTATGGTCAATAAACCTCATTTATAGGATATTATACCTAAGTTTTGAGTTAGAAAAGCAGAAATTTAGGGATTGTTTTGACTAAAATGAAAGGAATGGATGTTGATGGATAATCACAGACTGGCATATGTCATCTTTGACTCAATACTATTTCAAAACCACTTCAATTGTTTTTTTCAAAATGCTATAAAATTGAATAAGTAGAGATTTGTACTTGCCAAAGAGCGTTTTGCGGAATCAATCATATTCATTTGAGTAATTACAATGGGATATAAAAAAGAACAAGATATAGGAAAATGGGTCAATTTGACCCCGAGGACAACATGAGGGTTAATGTTATTAATGTGGAAAAACTAATGTGTAAATTATGTTACAAAATATCTGTTTGGTATTATGTGTTAGTGAAGAAGGACACAGGCAAGGAGTGAATGAGACAGACATGAGGTCGGCAATGGCATCAAATAGAGCTGAGACCAGTGATGATGATCAGGTAGGAGTTCTTTTAGACCACACAAATATATATACCATATATTTATTTGTAATTATGCTAGGCCTACAGTGGCTGATACATGTTAAAATAAACCTTTCCTGTTCAAAGCACAGTTATTTATTTTTTTATTTTAAGTTTATTTGGCTTGAGGGTGCCAAAATTGTTGCTGCATACCCTTATATCCCATAGCCTATATCCACCACCTTCCACTTCTGGATTGCTTCGTCGCTTCCGTCGTATGTGCTTCTTTTCGGCCGAGTTTACATTACCTAACTCTTTCTTTGTGTTGGCATTCGAAACTCTGGTTGATTCTATGAGGATTATGGTTAGCTCCTCCTCAGATCTCTGCAAGGTAAATCAAGACATCAAGCTAGACTATCTGTCCAATCTGATTTTTCTGTTACACAACTAAAACTACTTTTAAACGTACACATGGTCCACCAAAACACATTCCTTCCTGAGGCTATTTTGCAGAGGCACGGAGGCTCCGTGTGGTGCTTAGCGCCGCCAATGACGATTGTTATTGTGGTTTAAAGCACTTTTTTTTCTCCTATCCCGGAATGCTGTGTGGACTAGCAAGACCTTCCGTCAGAGTGCTGTGGAGGAACGTCTGGTAGAGCCAAACTATGTCCACCGCAACCTACCTCCAATATAGAGCTCATATTCTTCGTCACCTTAATGCCTCCTGTGCTCCCGTAATAATTATGAGACCACTAGAGGGCACCGTCACTATAAATGTAGATTTAGGTTGTAATTGGTGCTTGAAATTAACAACCTATTGGAACGTTATTCCAGGTAGGACAGTCTCTACCAGAAGGAACAAGATGAGGAATACATCAATGTCTGATGCAGGGAGTGATAAGAATGGGCTTCTAATTAAAACTGAGAACAGGTGTAATGTTCAGGGTAAAAGGAGGACACTATAATGAATGGAGAGTGCTTGCATACAGATGAAAATATAATGTACTGGTGGGGAAAACTGGGTCATCGTAGCAGGATAGAAAATGCATAATACAACAGGCAGATTAAATATGACTGTGTGGAATCTCATAATAAAGCATAAAAGCAATAGAATCCATTCCTTTTGTGTAATGCAATGTTAGATTTGCAATAAAAGTTTTGCTTAAACTTTATTTGTCAAACAGTTAAACATCAACGTAAAAAAGCATGGTCGATGACTATAATAATACCGAACAAATCTTAAAATATTGTATACTGCAGTTCTTTGATTAGAATATTTTATAAATTAATTAGATTGGTAACTGTAGTTGGTTAAACTATGTGTGACTATCACCTCTAGGGCTGGGACTAACATATCCTTTCATTATGCATTAATTAGCCACCACTTATCGAGTCGCAGACGCTGGTTTTGGAACTTAGGGGATGTCTTCTGTTTGAACAGTTAATGAGAAGTCAGCTGGTAAAGTCAGCTTTAAACTATAGAAAGGAAATTATCCATAATCCCATTTTTTTTTTTATGCTACAAACAGAAGCACGGTAACGTTATATAGGTAAGCGAGGTAGAGAGAGAGGGAGCAGGTCAGCGGCGTTACAACAAAGCAGTGAATCTGAGATATTAACCGTTGTTTTTGCTGATTCATCACTAGAAACGCAACTGTAGCAAGCATCTCTCTATCACTACCGTTCTCCACATTCAGATTTAGACGCAACAAATGGTACCGAATATCCAGCTACAAAAAAAACCTAAAAGTTGAAAGTTAGAAGGAAAGGACAACAAGACATTTCCATGGAGATGAAACACTGTCTCGCCTCATCTTATTGGTTTGAACTAGCAGGTTTTTAGAGTGCTGCAGACCGACTCCCTGCAAGAAGTTGCTTCTGGTCGCAAATCTTTGATCTAAATTGGGCTTAAAAAATATTCACTTTTGTGAAGATAGAACCAGTATGTTTCCTTTATTTTTGCTTAAAAAACATACATCATAACCGATTATCTAAACAATGTCAGTCATTTTTCTCTTAATTTTCCAATTTAATAATCAAACAACCCTTTCAGCTTATGGCCTGTATGGAATATTGTATTGTTAAACAATTAATAAGTGTTAGAGCGGGGATAGGATCAGCACATTGTAATTAATATACATATGGATTTATTGTCCTATGAACATTATTACTGTATGTACATGCAGAAACATGTACGCGTTGGTATTCACCTTTTAACATTAATGATAAGGGTAAGAGATAAATAATAATAATACATTTTATTTATAAAGCGCTTTACATGGTACTCAAAGACACTTTACAGTAAAACAGCACGTTTTTTAGTTTTAGAGAGCTGGAGGTCTGACAGATTCAGAGTTCAGAATCAACACACAATGTAGCAACAATATAGTTCTAGAACTGCCAAACAGGAGAGCCCCCCCAGATCATGTGAAGATAAGTGCCCCGAGCCTTCAGTGGGCAGAAACCGCATAAAGGGCAGTTAATCACTTCCGTGTGGTGCATTTTCACAGGGGTGAGATGTGCCCTATGAATTAAATTGTAGTGAATCTGCTGATGGTCTGGATTGCAGGATACCTCCGAGATGCTAGACCATATATAGTGCAAGTCAAGATCGTTGCTCAGGTCTGGACTATCGTGTTCCCAGACCTTCTGAATAAAGGGCAGTGCTGCCAGATATTACAAAAACTGATAAAGCCTGGATACCATACCACAGGTTTTTGGCTGCAAAGTGAATAATTTCCAAATAGGATGGACGAGCAACAAACTGTGTCAGGGGACACCGTATACCTTGAGTGCTGATCCTAATTAAAGGTAAAAGAAAAAATAGGAACGTGGCAGACTGAATGCGTTTTGTAGGTCAGAAAAAGGACAAGCCAGTGTCGCTAAAGATGTCTTTTAGATTCTGAACCCCCCTCTGATCCCACTGTGGGCTTGTTATGCACCTCCCACCAATCAGGGGTGCTGCATTGTTGAATGATGGGGAAAAGCTGTGCCAGTGATATGATATATGGCAATATGTTTCAGCCAGTTTTTATGAGATGAGAGATAATGGGGCCAAAGCGTAGCTGGCTCTGTTTAAAAGAAATATTGGCAAAATGAACGTCACGGAGTGACCAAGGTTCTGTCATTGCACCTTCCAAAGTACGCCAGCAAACAGACATATCTGGGTTGAGCCCATTTTAATTATGTTTTAATATTTTTTATTTGCTCTCAGATCGTTTCCCACTGCCAGGCTAGCAACTGAAATAATAAGCTAAAGCAAAAAGTTTATTGAAAGCTCAAGTGCAATTATGGTCAAATCTTGTGCCTGACTGATGGGGAGGTGATCTTGATAAGCGTTAGGATTCACGCATTTACAGCACAGAATTTTTTTGCTAGCTTTCCTTCCTGTTTCAGCAGCGACTGTATGGCGTTGGGCCTGTAAAACCGTGTATGTGTTCTTCATATTTATGTAGAATTAGAGTTTGCTTTTCTTATGTAAAATATGCAGCTCTGGTAGATTTTTGCGATTGGTTGTGCTGTACAAACACGGCCTCTTTTATGTGAACGTGGGCACCGCTGGAACGGGAAACTCTGGGTTGATTGAACTAGTTGTTAACCACCGTTGGGACACACCTTATGCGGGACAGCGGTGGTTACGGTTAGAGAAGCCGGGTAACTGACAGAAATCCAGGGCATGTTGATCTTGATTCTTAGTACAGGCCTCAGGTCAGTACAGTCACCAATGTTTATGGGTAGGGAGTTCCAGAGGGAGGGGGCTGTAATGGTGAAAGCTCTGTCACCCCAAGTACGATGCTTGGTCCTGAGTAGTGGGAGAGGTCTGTGTTTGCATGAGTCCAGACCAGGAGTTGGTAACC
Organism: Etheostoma cragini; assembly: GCF_013103735.1. Lineage (NCBI taxonomy): Eukaryota > Metazoa > Chordata > Actinopteri > Perciformes > Percidae > Etheostoma > Etheostoma cragini. Next base: position 19,820,022 of record NC_048427.1, on the reverse strand, counting down.
TTTTCCATGATGAGTATCAATTTACAAAGATGAACGCGGCCGGTGTGGCATTTGTTAACGTGCATGTAATTTAATTTAAATTTGTGTACTGATAGTTGATTACACTGTTATTGGAAGTTTGACCTCAGTGATAATGGAGTTGCAGGCACTGGTGTGCCTCTCTCAGTTGCTCATTCACACATACATAAACTTGTTGTGATGTAAGCTACTGATAAATCAAATGTTAACTGGGCTGAACAAATGGTGTGATCCCTCTTCCTGCCTTTAGCTGTCGAGTTGTGCTCTGTCGGACCTGTATGTTTCCCCTGAATTTAATTCAACTACATTTCATTTATTGTTTCAAATCATAAAATAAGTCACCTCAGGACACTTTACAGAGTAGGTCTAGACTACTATGTATAATTTGCAGAAACCCAACAATTCCCCCCAAGAGTAAGCACTTGATGCAAAAAAAACATCCTTTTAACAGGTAGAAACTGTCAGGATTTGTGCAGGCTTGGACTCAAAAATGCAGAGTTGAGAAGGATCCTGAAGCAAGCAGGTGGAAAACTTGCCAAAGGAAATCCCAAAACACAAGGTACAAAACTACTGAGGGAGAGACGCATAGTATCACTCGGAAAAGACACACGTCACGACAACGATTGGACAGCAGACAAAAAGAGCATAGAGACTGAATACATGAAGGAACACGGGTGGTAACGAGGGACAGGTGCGTGAGGGCTGATGAACAGGTGAGACACATCAGGGCGGGGCATACAATCACAAAGGCGGGAAAACACACAAGGCAGACAACAGGAAATTTAAAAAAAAACAACAACAGAAAACCACAACCATGACATTATCCCTGTCTCTTGATGGGCGGCCACACTGTTTGGATTTTTTTTCAATGTTTGGGGGCTTTTTTGTCACTTTTACAATGTTTTTGATGCTTTTTTCCATTTCCTTTTTTATTATCTTTAACTTTTCTTTACCAGTTTGGACTACTGGCACCCCTAGCATTTGCCTATGCCACCTACGCCACGGGCCAGCCCTGCTGATGCAACTGATTAATGGTCTGTTGTCAGCCAACTGAGAAACGTGGGATGTCAGTGATGTCCAGTCTTTTATCTGCATTAACTAGTGCAAACAGTTGGATGGATGTTTACGGATTCCATCATTTCATAAATGCATGTCTCATATGACGGACACTGGCCAGTCTTTAATCCTGGATATGATGGTGTTTTTATCTGGAAGTCCATCCAACAAAACCTCGGCACTGTTGAGGAAGTTCTCGTCTATGTATCTCCAACTGGCAATGCACACGGGAATGTAATTTTACCTGCTTTGCTTATCATATTTTGGCACTGCCCTTTATATTGATTCATCTTTGAAGTTTTTCTCATACTTAGTATGGGGTCAGGATTATGTCATATCTCACGAGCGTCGCAGCGACGCACGCCGCTCGGCTGTGGCTTGGTAGCGTTGCATTTCCCCAACTTATTCCCTGGTTCTCCTTCTTCATAAACATGAAATTTAAAGAGATGGTTAACTTTTCCTGCTGCAGATTTCCCGCCATGGTCAGAAAGCACAAGGAAGACACTTTGATTCTCCCATTACGCCGCTAGAGTGCCAAAGCTAATCTTCTCACTCGCTCTACCACACACTTGCCGGCTCTGCTATTCTCGTAACCCTTGTATTGTCTTCACTTTTGGGACCGTCTCGTGACTTCTTTGGGGTTTTAAAAACAATTCTGAAATTAAAAAATAATAAATATAATACACTTTTACTTCATAATCTATTAACAAATATTGTCTCTATCTTAATTTCAAACAATTAAGATAACATATGTTTAGGGAATCCAATCAGCCTCTACTAGAACACAATTAAAAATGGAAGTGGGATTCTTTTTTTGTACTGAGGTTATAATTCATGTTAAAAATCCACTATGGAAAAAACATAAGTGGTCATATCCACAATCATTTCTGAATTGAGTCAGCAATACATGTTTATCACAGAAAATAAGGTAAGGTCGTTGATTTTCCGGTAGACAAAATGTGACTTGTACCATTTTTCTTCTTGTAAACATTTGAAATGATAGCGGTGATAGCAATGCCTGGAGCCTCCGCTGGACCAAAAATCACGCTTTTACTCTGTAACTGTGTGTGTGTGTGTGTGTGTGTGTGTGTGTGTGTGTGTGTGTGTGTGTGTGTGTGTAAGAGCATGTTTTAAAGCATAAACAATATGGGGTGACAGAAAACAAGGCACAAGAAATCAAGTCTTTTTCTACGTCTGTATCTACTGGTATCATGTATGTTGGCTTACATCTGAGGGTGAGTGTAGGGGATGGTGTGAGCATGTATGTTAATATGTTGTTGTGCTTTCGTTGGCTGCCATTTCGTAAAACAAATAAATAAAAAAATTAACTTTCTACGGAGACCCCCCCCCAGCCATAGGGAGACAATGGTAGCCTAGGTAACGGCTGGTTGTCAAGCATTCGAAATATCCCGGCAACAGTTGTTAAGTCTGCGGAGGAAGGCTCTGATGAACGGTTTGTTTCTTTCCGAGGCGATAATTACAGCTAAGCTGCTTTTTCAGCAGGTCTTCGCTCTCCTTCTAATCACCTCACTGTCAGGAGGGAATGATGGAAGGAGGAGTGTAACAAACAGGTGGAGTGTGCAGAAAAAGAGAGAGATGTGCTGGGAGTTTTTTGTCTGGTGAACGGTGGAGTAGGGCTGCACGACATGAGGAAAAATCTAATTGGGATTATTTTGACGGATATTGCGATATAATTCATGCAATTGGAGGGGATGATCATTTTATTATCACTCATTTTTATTGAAAAATCTAAAAAAATTAAAATTAATTATAGTGTGAATTTTGCTAAGAATCTGTACAAAACTACAATTTGTACGCTGGGACATTTCTACTGCATAACAATACTTTATTCAGAATGATTTGACACATATTTTGCCTTACCTGTGATATTGCACGCACCGTATTGCAATTTCCATAACATTGTGATTAATTGTGCAGCCCTACGGTAGAGTAGCAAAATACGATAACGTTTATCACAATAACGATATTACTTGTAAGAAATGAACAGATATAAAGTGTACTCAGTTCTTCTGCCTTCAGTATTCTGCTAAAATACTACAACTTGCTTGTTGAATTTAAAACAAATGAAAGAAATTCATTTCCAACATTCGTTAATTGTTAACAAATCAAACATTTATTTTAATATAAAAGGCAACACTTACAAAGAATGACAGTTTTCTGTGACAGTGTTTTCCGCAATATGTTGCAGCCTTCCGTTATGTGTTTATGGCGACCGTTGATATTCAACAATACAAAAATGTTACATTGTGCAGCCTATGGTTGAGTGAATTAAGGATGAATGTACTACTGCATTCACATGGTAAAGAAAGAAAGTAAGTAGGAGTTTCTTACTTTTGAACCGATTGTTGGACAGAACTACTAACGTATCACAAAGGTTATAATAAACTGGAATGATCAAAATCAGCTAAATCAACGTGGCCTTTGAATGCTCTGTGTCTAGCTTAGTGTCAGCTCAGTATCTGTGAAGGCATGTCGAACCAAAAGTAGCTTCTTAATTGTTCTCGGAGGGAAGTTCCCTTATAAATGCCACAGACTGAAACTAAATTAAAAATATTTAATTTAAACATTTAATTACAATTAATTACATGACTCTTCAACTACTTAATGTACTTGTAAAGTTTGCGATGCTCTTATCAACACGGGAGCATAGAAGTACGTAAGAATGTTCTCCTGAATAACATTAAAGGGACTGTATGTTCAAAAAAACTACCCAGCGTTGCGTGCCTTTGACGAGGGGGAGGATGGTTCTCTGCCTCAGCGGTATGCATGGCCAGCAAGTCTCTCAGTTCACATCGACAGTACATGCAAATAACTTTAGTCTTCTCGAGAGAACCATCTGGAAGGGCTTTGAAACAACATGCTATACAAAAGAATGATTAGTGGAGTTAAAAGGAATTTGCATTAACTCATAATTGCGTTTCAGCCCTAACTGACACCAAACAATATATAAAAAATTACAACAACATTTCCAATAAGGAGTTTTTGAACCAAATCTAAATAGGACAGATTACTCTGTTCATTTCAAGACACTCCATTTAATAAAACAAGTTTAGACTCAGCTCTAGATTGAATGACTTGTTAAGAGAGTGTTTTCATTTATGTATGTATGCATTTATTGATTTGTGAAATGGAGCCCCATTCAATACCTAAGGGAGTCTAAATAGGGAACTGTAGTAGCAGTTACTCTAGCACACAGGCTATCCTAGCCTTAGGACATCGATCGATTCGACTTTAGACACTCACTCTCTCTCTCTCTCTCTCTCTCTCTCTCTCTCTCTCTCTCTCTCTCTCTCTCTCTCTCTCATGATTCTTCCTGTAAAGACAGAAAGGATAACTGAGGGGGAAGAGTGTGAGTGGAGAGGGAACAGGAGAAAGGACAATGGATTGACAGATAAAGGCAGATGAACAAAGGAAGAGAAACAAAGGCAGTTGAGTCGATCGCTTGATTGGATTCCTTCAATATGTAATCCGGTTTTACGTTTGAGCACAGACACCACCAATGAAAATGCTCATTGTGCTAATTTTGGATCAGTTGGGATAAAGGACATGTTGCTGTAACTTATATAGAAACAGTGATCAAATAGATGACTGTTAGGTATCTATAACTCCCATAGAAAGACTCTAAAAAAGTTGCTAAATCTTGTTATTATGATGAAATATCCCATGTAAACCTTCAATCATCCCCTGCAGCACACTGCTAGAATTCACACCATCCAGCTGTCTGGACCTAAGTGGTGGACCGACCAACAGTCAATGATATCCCTAGTAAACGTGTCGCAATAAGTTAAAAGAAAAGAATTATTAAAATTGTGATACAGATATTTTTGTTTGTTCTGAACTATCTGGCAACCCATCAGATTGTTATTGGGGCCTAATTTAGGGTTGGAACCACTGTAATAGAATAGACCAAATCACTGTAACGTGGCGCTTACACAAAAATCACTTCCGGGTAGACAAAAAGCTGTTAATTTGAATTGTAGATTTATGTGAAATCTGCAGACTTGTTTATTTCCACTGTCATTCAAACCCGTTACTCATCTGACGTTTCTGCTGTTCTTATTTTCTGTATTGTGTTGCTTTGCAAATGTCTTTTATAAACCAAATCTAACGCCTATTAGTTTAACACTATAACAATTTTAAGTATTGATTGAGTATTTATTAGAGAGATAAACCCCTTGAGAAAAACTCATTTTTGAGGATGTCTTATAATACAAAACACAATACATTTACTCATACACAGACCTCCCTGGCCTTACTACTCCAACACCATGAGTCCCCCATAAAATAAATTAAAGATAAATATGTATGCAAGTAATTACACAATAATATTGCATACATCCCAATTGCACTGCTGTTTACAGTGTATGCATAAACAGGTGACAACACGTGAAAGAGGGGAAAAGTAATAAACTTGGGCAAAGGAAGACAGAAGATGCTACTTGTGTGCCAGTTAAAATACAAAAAAACTGCCAGATTAAGAATCTGGAGTTTTTTCAGTGCGAGCAGCGCGGGAGGACGGAGACTATCTGAAAGTAGAGAGAGAGGCAGAAATCAATCATCTTGCAATGTGCTTGTTCTCCCCTTAGTGGGAAACTCTACATTTGAGAAAAAATAGAACAGGCTGACACAGAGTGACTCATCACCTTAACCATGGTCCTGATCAATTAAGATAATTATCAAAAAGTATCACTATAATTTCGCCATGATATATTGATATTTAAAGTGCAAGCTTAGCACCTTTAACTGGCTTTAAATATTTAACACATCCTCTTGGATTTCAGAGCTGTGATTGAGCTGCACTAAAGGAGGTGAGACAAAAGCAGAGGACCTCACCCTCTCGCGTCTCCTCCTTTCTTCTCTTCATGATTTATTAACGCCACTTTGGCTCGGTTCCAGCCCAGTTTAGGGGACAGCAGAAGAAGGAAAGGGTGTTAGGATGGAGGAGGAAAGGAGAGGGTGGCAATAGGAAGGGATAGATGGAGACAAAGTGAGAGAAAGTTAGGCTGAGAGAGAGAAAGGAATGGATGAGGTGAAAATGTGGAAGGCAGGTAGAAAGAAAACTGAATGTACTTTTTTTTTTAAACCAAATTAAGTAATTTATTAGTTAAACATTATTGGAGCTACACTTATTGCTTTTTTTTCTAACAAGAGTGAGATGATTAATGTCCATCTCATGTCTGTGCGTTGAAGGGATAGTTTGTTAAACCAGCTTTGTACCATAATAATGTTGGTAGAATGTCTAAATAAACTATGATCAACGTCCCTTCATATTACAAGGGACCAGATCTCCCTCCTGACAGGCCAGCTGAAAAACCTCCAAGTTTAACACAAAATATGTTGCATGAACTACAGACTGCACTTTGCATAAGGACACAAGTATAGAAGCAGATCGAGAAAGACAGCAGCCCCTCTCTCTCTTTCTTAAACTCAGACTGAACCAAGACAACCTTACTCCCGGCAAATCCAAAACGGACACTTGGTCAGGTGCATCTGGTGTTAGTTACTGAAGAAAAAGTCTCTTTTAGCGCCTCAGTCAAACGCGAGGAACTTTCAACTAATTACAATGTAATCCCTTCCACAGAGCATCATTTTTCAATTGGATTGGTTGGGAGGCCTTGGCGTCACTTTTTGACTCTGTGGGTCTGGATTCATTTGCCGTCATTAGTCAACGTGCAGGGTAAAACCACTTATTTAGGGTTAGGGAAAGATTGTGGGTGGGGTTAAAAATGTACCTTTAAGTGATACGCGGGGCATGGATAGGACAGTTATATCCCTGTACAATGGCAGAGTCAAATGCATGACTCATACAGGGAATCACAGGGAAATAGTTTATTGTTCAGAGAACAATCCAGGCAAAGGTACACAGATTATGATTATTTTTTTTAATACCAATCGCTACCAATATCGCCTTTTCATAGAATGTCATCTAGCAGCACTGCAGTTGAGCTGCTGCCATGCCCTGTGCATCCCATAGGCAGCTAAAGGGTGCCTTTTGCGTCCATATCGAGATCATCACTGACCAAGCTTCAGTATTTGACGAGTTGTGTGTGAGAACAGGTTGGACCTGAACTCCGATTAAATTAGAAATCAGGCAGTGCTGATCAAATTTAAACCAATATTCTGTTATGGTCAGGGTTCCCAAGACCATGGAAAACCTGAAAAGTCATGGAATTGGTTAAATCCTTTGTTTTGGAACAGTCATGGAATTTTGTTGTGTGTTATGACATCGTTATAGTAATCTTCCGTGGCTAATCTTTTAGCTAATATAAAATAACACCAAACATATTTTGTGTACAGTAGTTGTTTACATAACATAGCACTTTTATGTGTTATTCCTTTTTATTTATGACTTGACTTTTAATAATTGACATACCTGATGATCAGGTACTTTTCTTCTTTTTGTCTCTGCCTAGCTCAAATTGTGTGAACCTTAAATAATGCTGGCCATATGTAAATGTAATGTTTCATTGTTTTTCAGATTTGCATCTAGAAATAAATTAATAATCAAATGCATTAAGAATACACTGATGGTAAAATTGGTTTGACTCATGTTTGAAAACCACTGCAAGTGCTTGTTACGCGACTACTACTACTCGTCTTTTAGGGGACGCTTTTTATCCAAAGCGACTTACATTTGCTATAAGAGGTCACACACTTCTGATATATCTGATGGAGCAACTACGGGGTTAGGTGTCTTGCTCAGGCACACATTGGTTGATGTAGGGAATCAAACCTAGATCTTCCCCACCAAAGGCATGTGTCATGTCCACTGTGCCATCACCACCCCGATTGCTGTTTGAAGTATCTCAAGTGAATATGAACCGACTATTTGACATTGCCATTTATGCTTGTTCATTTTCAATAATTAACATTTGGATTCCAGTTGTTTGTGTTATACTGTACCTTGTGAATGGTCATGGACATTTTAATATGTTTACTTAAAGTCATAGAAAAGTTAAAAGTGTTGTCCATGAAGATGGTTGGGAACCCCCGGGAAGTTTATTCAGCCTTGCAAATCCCCATGCGGCCCAAAAAGGATTTTCCCCATAGGCCTCCGTTGTAAGACAAATGTCCGCTGTTGCCACGACACTTTCTGGCTGTACACACAAGGCGAGCAACTCGACTGAACTGATTGGGCACCATTTTGGTATCCGGTATCCAGTAAAGGACATGTGGAACGGATATGGATACTCTGTTGTGTCTCAGGTGGTCTAACCCACACTCATCCTAAAGGATTAGGATTAGGATTAGGGTTAGGGTTAGGGTTAGGTTTAGGGTTAGCTTGTGTGTGTGTGTGTGTGTGTGTGTGTGTGTGTGTGAAAGTAATGTGGAAGAGTGATGTTGCTATCCAGAGGAGAGAGAGAACCATCCACTGCAGTATTCTCTCTCAGGCTCCCCCCCTTTCTCTAACTGTACTGCATCCAGACTGGACGGCTGTACTTTCTTGTCCTGGGTGTCCTTATCCACCTGGGCTCTCCTCCATTAGCTAGATTGTCTCCCCACTACAAGTGGGTCATCAGATCGGCCATAGATTATCAGTCAGGGGGAGTAGGGGAGGGTGGGGAGGCTGGGGAGATAGAGGGAGATAGAGGGAGGAAAGATAAAGATAAGAAAGGCCCAGCGCCAGCGGGAGAGGAATATTTTAAAGATTTACAAGGAGGCATTTGTATGTAAACCTGTGTCTGTATTGTTAACCAAAATTACAGTGTAGTTTTAGAGAAAGGCATCCTGCAGCCTATGTTGGTTTGCCTTGGGTTCCCAAATGAAATCCTGCTTTCATGAGTCATTAGTGGGAAACCCTCTCCGTGCACAGAAAGGAAACACATTTACAAAGAGAATGAAGCTAACATCAGCTGTGTTGTCTCATCTTTCTTTGTAAAAAATATAGGTTAAAATAGAACTGGGCAATACATCAATCCCATATTGACATTGTGATATGAGACTAGATATTGTCTTAGATTTTGGATATCATCATATCCTAATATGGCATAAGTGTTGTCTTTTCCTGGTTTTAAAGGCTGCATTATAGTAAGTGATGTCCTTTTCTGAACTTACCAGACTGTAACTGTTCTATTATTTGCCTTTACCCACTTAGTCATTATATCCACTTTGCTGGTGATTATTTATCAGAAATCTTATTGTGTAAATATTTTGTGAAAGCACCGACAGTCAACACTACAACATCGTTGTGGTATCGATATCAAGGTATTTGGTCAAAGATATTGTGATATTTGATTTTCTCCATATTGCCCAACCCTAAGTTAAAATATAATTAATTAAGAAAACATTTTACTAAAACCCAGGACAAAAAAGTCCATAAAGCACTTGCAACTGCTTGTAAATCGTTATTGCTGTGAGCACAGCATATTAATTACAAGTCTAAACCTTTTTTCCTCTGGATTTTTGCAGCTTTATAGTCAGATGCCACTGTTTAGAAAGATTTTAGGGTAAATCAAAATGAACAGAAACTGGGGGTTCATCGTTCCAGTTAGAATGACACGCTCGCTTCCTACTTTGGTATTGTGATTACTGACAGGATTTGGAAAAACAAAATTAAAATCTCTGCAAAGTAGTGACATCATGTTTCAGGAGTTGTGGCTATTGAGGCTTAAAGTTGAAGGCTGTAATTTACTAACTTGGCCTCGGCAGGAAAGGAATAGGACTTCAGGAAAGAAAAGGACTACAATCTAGTGTTTTTCACTGTGTAACAAAACGTTAGAATCATGGAAATCATCATGTCAAGGTGCATTTTGTAAGCTTCTTTCTGTTTTTACACAGTGTTTCACAGTAGAGAGCCCTTGATTCTGATTGGCTGGAGGATACACTACTTTCACTTAACATCCTCATGATATTAGATTATTATGAAAGCCGAAAGGACAAAGTAGTTTCATTGGTTGTCTCTTGTTGTAGTATTACTAAGACTAAGGTTGTCATTGATAGTTTAGATTTATATTTTCAGAAACCGTCACTAGGTCCTGGCAGGAGCACTTGAGACAGATTTTGGCATATGCAAGTTTCCACCGCGGCCAAAGAAAAACAACCAATCAGAGCTGCGTAGTCCATCGCAGTGTCAATGACTGACGCTGAGCATATGTGAATCAAGGTTCATGATTGCCTATTTCTCGCCTGGATTGTTTTTAGGAACATATCTTAATGATCTGCTTAGCTTTAAATGAGAGTTTGTGGCTAAATCGAGCAAAAACAAACCACTGCCCACAGGCCTTCCGGCCGGAGTACGTTTCCGTTTCATAGCTAAACATTACACTAAAGCAACATTTGCATTGCTAGGTTTTGGTTTTTAAGCCGAGATTTGAGCCAAAAGGGATCTCCGTGCAGACTAGTGATTTTAGTTCCAGTCGAAGAACTAATCTCAGTTTAAACTAAATCCCAAACCGCATAACTCATCAACATTCTTGTATACTGGGCATGTGCTTAAACAGGAGACAGATCAATAGGAAACAGTGTATGTTTTTTTTAATAATGTGATCTTTTTGACTTTCACATAAATTCTTCTATTTTGCGAAAGTGTTTTGTTTGCCTTTATTTAGTTCATTTCTGTATCACTATCTTGCCCTGTTGGCCTCACCTGGGGTTAACAATAAATATCCCGTCTTATCAAGGTCATCTCAGTGTTTCACAGTTTGACAGCAGTTCAGGAGGAGTCCTTAACACTGCTTTAGAGACTCCTCGACCCTGATTGGTTGTTTTCCTTATGCCATTAACCGCACAGGAGGACAGAAAGGAACGTGTGGAAGTTTGTGTATTTTGATTGATTGAAAGTGGCCAAGGTATTAGTGGGATACCGAGCACTGCAGTTATCAAACAATGAGATGCATTTTATTGTTTGATAAGAGAAAGAAAGTCCCTCAGGCACATTCACAAGGAAAAGGATTTGTTACGTTTGATTATGTTTGACCTGGAAACATCGAGGACTATTTTATATGCAGGAAAAACACAGTCATTATTTTGTAATTGGAGCAAACAAAATGTTTGCTACAATTACAAAATAATGACTCTCCTGGAGTAAATGATTCTGTATTAAGCCTATAACTTTATTACTGTCATGTATTATTCACTGTATGCTGCGTTATCTCTTTTTATTCGTTTTAAGCTGACTTCCACTTTGCCCATCAGACTTTTAACATAACGTGGGAAAGGATGTAACAAAAGGTTCTACTAGTGACATATCCCATGTGGGCATGCCAACTCTGAAGTGTCCATGAGCAACACACTTAATGCCGATGTAGGAGTGTGGTTCTGTAGCTAAGACCTCTGACTTTTCTGCTTGGGGACAAGAAGGAGAATTCCCTCGCAGTGAGTGATTGTAACAAGGGAAAGAGAGATATTCAGTAATCAGCCATGACTGTGAAGAAAAAGTTGGTTAACATTTGGGTTAGATAAGCAGCAGAGTGGGTTGTTGGCAGAAAGTGTTGCTGATGAAAGGCTTTCGATCTGATTCAGCATGAAAACACGCCATCTGTCTGTTCTGTGGTTTTTCATCTCTCCACTTCTCCTTAATGATACTCAAGCACTCGCTCTGATATTATCAGACTCTCATCATTAGCTGGTGTTCATGCAGTCACATGAATATTACGTGTTGATTAAAGCAGACCTATTATGCTTTTCTGTCATTCCTGTCATTTAATGCCAACGTTACAATGTTGGGTGTTGACGTTAAGCATGGCCAAACCTTAAAACAATGAGATAAACATATTTAAAACTGTAGTACATAACCTTTTTATAATAAAGATGCTGTAAAAGATGTAGGGTGACGTTACTTCTTGTTGACGTTCAAAGTACTTTCTCATCCCGTCCCCTCCCTTCTGTGCTTCCGCGCACTAACCCCCCACCCTCAAATCCTTCTTGTCGGTTATTGGATGGAACACTGTTAGTGTATGCTTCGTGGTGTAATTTATCACAGTTTATTTTTGTTGCCGTTTGTGGACCCTGGGCTGTCTACAGAGACCGCGCCTTGTACAGTGTGTTCTGGGGACAGGCAGCTAGCAGACAGTGAGATGTTTGCTGTGTGTCACAACAAAAGGTCTAGGCTAAAACATTCAACATTGCTTAGAGCACCTTTAATGGACCTCCGTTACATTCAAGCTATCGCCAAGTGAGTTGCTACAGATCTTATTTATGCTGCGTTCCAGGCAACCATAACCCGCGTTTTCACAACCTTCGCCACCCGTAAAAGTGCCCTGGAACGGCAGTCAAAGCGGTAGCTAGAAGGGTTTGTCGTGACTTTGACTGGAACGCTACCAAATGTGAGCCGTGACTTGAACTTGGAATTTACAGGCTAATCACTAGGGTTGGGCATCGAGAAACGATTTCTACTTGGAACACTCTTCAGGTGCTCCAACAGAGCGTCTCAGACAGAGGGCAAATGTGTGTTGTTACATAAAGGCATGAGTTATTTTTATGGAGCACACAATGTAGCAATTGCACTTCAACAAAACTATACACACACACACAAAGAGCTATCCATCACTTACAATTAATTTGCTGATGACACCTAGTGTGACAGCTTGCCTGTCACTGATGTGGAGGTGAATACAATGTTAACAATGTGTGACTAAAGGTTTTTTAGCGGAGAGGACAGATGACTGGTTAGTTCATACTGAGTGATAACTGACAAGACCAATTATGATGGAGGAATGTGCAGCTACAGTGGTAAAGCGGTATAATCCAATAATCTAATAACAAAGCTATTATCTCATGTAATAGTTGTGGGGTAAATAACAGTGGGGTTAAACATGTGAAGCAGGCCTTTGGCCGTGGATCAATCAAATAACTGCTACCTAAATGCATTTCTCTATTTATGATTAAGAGTCAATATTTCATGGACATGTCATTTCAATCCAGGCTGTTAGTGTTCTGTACACTTCAAAATTTGATCTTGTTCGTGATTGACCAAAGTCTCCCGTCGTGGCTAGATTATCAAAGCCTGACAACAGAGCCAAGAGGATGTGTGGATGTCCAGTTTTCTCTCAGACCCTGAGAATTAACAACATGCTAAAAGATAATTATGGAGTTTTTTGTTAACATGGTTTAATATAAAAAATAAATAAATAATTGAAACCTTATATTTCTCATACTGTGTATCTTAATATACCTGTATTCAACCTTGTACCCTCTACTAGATACACAGAGTAGCCTATTAAGCTATAGTTTGTTCTTTTTTGGCCCTTTTAAGGCAGATCTCCACAACAAGCTAAAAACACACTTCTTGTAGACGTGATGTGTTAACATGAGTTTCTCTGAAAAGCTTTTTTACACCTCCATCAGATATAGAGCAACATTAGCATCCAATCAGAGTCTACGTCAAAGGGTTGGAGTGATTTATGAAGGGGTGCTGTTTAAGTCCAATGGTGTTGCTAAATGTTAGGGGGCAGCTCAGCATTAAGTGTAGACCACATATTGGACATTTTATGAAAATCGGATGTTTGTCAGATAGATGGACTGTTCCATATAGCACTACGACGACTACTCAAAGCACTTTCACATACATTGATACACTGTGGCCAAGGCTGCCGTACAAGGTGCCTCCTTTTCATCAGATAAACAAACGCACACATTTACACTCTGATGGCGCAGCATCGGGGGCAACTCTGGGTTCAGTGTCTTGTACAAGGACACTTTGACATGGGACTGCAGGGCCAGGGATTGAACCCCCAACCTTCCAATTGGCAGGCAACAGCCGCGCCGGCTGTATAAGTCTGACTTCTTGTTGCCAGCAGGGGGCGCTATGACTATGAGTCCATATTGACATGTAGATGCCCTCAGGCCTGCACCCTTGTCAATCATGAGAAATTGACTTGAGTTACAATAACCACAACTATCTCGTTCACCACTAAATGCTCAAAATATCATATTTTTCACCCGACCTGTGTAATTTTGGTAAGTCTTTGAGCAAGTTAGTCCCTCAAAAGTGCTATTCATTTCATGTAATAATGACTTGGGCCCTAATGAGAGTAGAGTTGCAGGCCAAAGCACTAAAATAATCGCCATCATTTTATAAGGTCTCAAATTGTTCAAAGGTCTTTTTCTTTCCAGCCTTAATTATGCTACGCTAGCAATTTGTCCCTTCTTAACGCTATGCCACCCTAAACACATCTTGGAGCTATCGCTGTATCAAATTCACATCAATCCTTTTACTCTCGGCAACAAACTATGTCAATAGTGATGTAATTATCAGCCCTCTATGTGGAATGATTAATGGGTATAGCAGTGAATGTGTATCAAGTTAGTTTCACACATATTTTGCCACCATGATGTTGAAAACATTACGGGGTACCCAAAGTCATTTGTCAACTTGCTGTGCGGTGAGAATGCCCCAGCTCTCCGCATTAGTTATTCAGCAAAGGTATTTCCAACATTATTTATCAAACATTTATTTTCTCTCATAAAACAAATTCCCCAGCCTCAAATCGACCATGAAAACCGAGGAGACTCTATCAAAATGTGTCAATTCCATTTGTCTTTTCTCAGTCGATCCGTCATGAAATCATGCATAAAAATACAAAGATGGAAACCCAGCCAGGGAAATGATGAACCAAAAATACACTCTGGAGTTATCTTCTATATTTGTATACTCTTGCCTTTTGGTCCAACTATCTGTCATCCATTCCTTCTTATCCATCCGTCAGATATAGGACTGGTGTCTACTTAACAGTATAACGGTGCAGTAGCTGCAGGAAGACAGATGGACAGACCAAGATGGACAGAAGATGGACAGACGGATAGATACAGACAGAAAGGCAGATAAAGGTTAGGTGAGGACAGGGCGGGTTCAACATCGGACACATTCCTAAACTTCCTAGCATACATTACTTTTCCTTGTACAGCTCTTTCTGGGTGGCATTGTGTCTCTTCTGTATGTGTGTTCCAAGCTACTGTTGCCTTTGTTATGGAGGAGATGGAGCTGAAAAGCTGTGTGTATACCATCCTTCATGTGTCTGTCTGCTTTGGCACAAACACACACACATAACCTCTGCGATAAGAAAGGACGAGCTAAGAGGCTAAATGCCCAGAGGAGTGTGTGCTTGTGTGCGTGTGTCCTTTTGGTGCATAACATAAACAGTATGATTCTCATATTTTTCTGCGAGTTTGTCCTTTGTAAGGATCTCTCCATATCAAGATGTAAGAGTGTGTATGACAAGATGGGAAACTGTTTTTCATCCTTGACTCAGTCCCGCTGCTCCGTTGGCTTCAGGTTGGGAATTCTCCTCACGCAAACTCCCTCCAGGGTGGGGCCTCCCCTGTCCTCTCCGGGTTCTCATTTCTTAGTCCTCCTCCGTTGGTTGCCCTTCCCTGTATCGGTATTGTCAACACTGGCACGGACTCTGACGAAAACAGTGCACGACTTCCTGTCGTTTCCATCGTTTGTTTGATACACACCATTTCTCCTCGGCTGTTTTCTTCATTCCAGATGAGGGGAGATGGGTCAGTTTTCACTGAGTACACCAAACTTCATCTGGCTCCCATCAGGGGAAGCAAGTGTTTTTGCATGGACTATTTTTCAACAGACATCATTCATCATCCACTTTTAAGTTTGTTTATGCAAGTCTGTCTGACGAAGAATTACCCTAATATTTGTATTATATCTCTCTGGGGATTTATAGCATGTCTATGACACTAAAACATGACTTTTCCCAAAAATTTCCCATAGGGGTTTTTACTATTCAGAACTGGTACTGAACATAGTGAACTTATTGTATATTCTCCATCTTATCCAGCCTGATGTTCACACTGAATTGCCATGTTGCAGTCACATAATTTATCAACCTGACATGGTGGGTATATAAGCCTTCTTCTAATTGGAAGAGTTTGTTATTTTGACCTTACCTATTTGTCTTGTCAACATCATGGAAGAGGCTAGCACTAGAGCTGGGCATTATATCAATATCATGATATGAGACTAGACTTCGTCTTAGATTTTGGATATTGTAATATTGTGATATAAGTGTTGTCTTTTTAAAAATAATAGAACAGTCTGGTAAGTTCAGAAAATAACATCATTTTACTGAAACGCAGCCTTAAAACCCGGAAAAAAACTACAAATTTTACTAAAGTATTAGTACAAAAATACTTTGATATCAAAAATCCCCACACTATGCTTATTGCTCACACACAGGGACGCGCAGCCTCATACACACATGCAAAAGATTAAAAATAAAAATATTACTCTCTCCCTTCCCCAGCATTCTGTCACCCAAGCTAGCTGGCAACCAATAGCATTAGCATTTTCAGATTTTCTGAACTGCTTTACATACAGATAAATGGTGGCAGGGCCAGGTCTGCGTTTACCAGCAGGTAAATTTCCACCGGATGCGTCACTTCAGAAGGATTAAAAACGTTAGCGTTATAGTTAGCGCAGCTCCATTGCAACCATAACGTCCAAAAGATGCAAGTCACTTTTTCATAAAAAGGGCCACTTGAGTCCTTTTGACCTGAATGTCCATGGGACTACCAGATACCTTGTCTCAGCTGGTGATGGGATGGCGTCTCTGTGCCGTTAACTGTTTACTCATTTACGTTGTCTCTGTGGCTCACAGGCCATCTGTCACGCTCAGGGTAGTGTGTGTGTGTGTGTGTGTGTGTGTGTTTGTAAACCAGAAAAAAAGCTCGTACTGGGACATTTCAAACTCACACATTAATTAAGGGTAGTTTCTTGCACTTGGTGACCAACAGCCCCCCCCCCCCCCACCCACCCACCCACCCACACACACACAAACACACACACACACACACACATACGGGCCATCCGGCATGTGTTGCAAATTTGTCCAACAGACAGACTTGGAGCCGACGTGAAGAGGGAATTCCTTCATCTGTACGCCCCTTCAAGCTGCACATGTGCTCAGCATCTGCTCCACATATACACAAACACACACACACAAAGAGAGTGAGTGGGAGACGAGATGACGATAAACTCTGATCAAGAAGAAAAAAAAGTCTAGCATTCCACAGATTCTCTTTGCTAGCGCTGACCTTCTAACCTGCCATCACAGTCAGAAAGAGCCTCTAAAGAACTGCTGGAGAGTGTTAAGAGTGTGTGCTGTCCCAAGGTCACAAGCGGACTTGATTTGATGCTGCTCTCTTATGTTCAGTGGATGCCACATTACCTTCTCTCAATGACAAGTGATTCATCCGCTCTTGACGTGTGAAAGGAGATATGCTGTTTGCGCCTTTGAAGGTTGATTGTGCGAGGGTGCATGAATATATTCGTGTGTTTGTCAGGCGTGCAAACATTATGTGTAGGCTGCGCTCAATATACAAGCAAAAACACGCACTGCCGTTTGTGTGTAAAGTGTTTTTCTAAGTTGCTGGTCTGTTAACTGCAGTTGGAATGAAAGCATATTGTTTGCCAGAACACATGTATTGCAGCCATCTCTACAGGCAAGAATGTAACTGGGATTCAGGCCATTAGAGGATTAATTACCACTTGAGAGAGCGGGAGAGCATGTAATGCATGCAATATATACTTGGCTACATAATATTGGTCTGATATTTTCTGTGTTTTCTTCCCAGATGATAAAGCCAGCTCTGTAGTCTGAGCTGTGATAGCACTTGAAGGATTTGGGTTTTGTTATCGCTGTACTAACACATCTTTCTCTCCACATGTTACAGGATGTTGGAGTACTCCCTCAACTTGCAGAACGTCAGTTTTTCCGCAGTGAGGACGGTTCGCGTGCTGAGACCTCTGAGAGCCATCAACCGAGTGCCAAGTGAGTGCAGACCTACTGACCTCTCACACTTCAGCTCCTCAACCAGACTCTGGATCCCATAACACTCACAAAACCGCAACACTTGGGGCTACCTTCTTTAGACAAATACATTTCTTTGATCGTAAACTAAAGCCAGGCTGCTACAGACACGGACACTGTGTAGAACCTTTAGGCTGACCGTTGCCTTGCGCCAGTCGGAGAAGTCTCGCATTGCCAGATCTCCACAGCACTGTAGGGGACAATTTGGTTACACCCCAGACAGGAGACGGGGTGGAAATGCTCTGGGTTGTTTGCATTTCTTTGAACCTTTCCCAATCATCTTTGGATGTAGCGACGATAGCTCTGCAGAATGGCCGTGGGAAGGAACTTGTTTTGGTGGAACATTTGCACCGCGCAAAGGCCACATATAATATTAAACAAAGATAACTGTTCACACAAAACACAGTATATAAACAGCAATAAAGTAGCTGGACACATGGTTACGTAATTTACCAGTGCATCGCCACGTGTATTCCATCCTCAGCGATCCCACCAATCGGTCCCAAAATGTCCCAGAGAGGAAATCGCATGAACGTGTGCTTTAGAAATCTTTACCGTCATTCACCCAAAGAACCAAGCAGGCCTGCCGTGTTGCACAATCCAATTTCTCTTCAAAACTTTCAATTTCCAGCGTGTAGCTTGCTAGCTCTATGGTTGAAAACAGCATCACACAGAGAGCGGAAGGTGAGGGGGAAACATACTTCCGTTGATGCAGACTGCAGTTTGAGTGACGTTAGTACAAGTTCATGGTGATAACACAGACAATCTGGCAGTGTGTAAGGCTCAGATGTTTAATCTCTCACTCTGCACAACAAATGCAGAAGGTTTGGTGTGTAGGATTTAAATTGGATCCAGTCTTGATTTATTCCTCATCATCAAAAATAGACAAATGCTTAAATAGTCATCCAACATTATATTATTTAGGATAGAGGATCAAAGGACAGTTGCAAGAGCTAAGCTGTGTGCTATTCACTCAATCTGGACTAAATTGCATTTTAATCCGGAGCAGACCACTTATTACCCAATGTGAGGATAATATTTTCTGGTTTGCAAACATTGGTAGTGTGATGGAACTTAACCACAGAGTTATTTCAATCAGGAGAGACATGTTTGGAGATGTGCAAAAGGTTTATTGTACAGCATAATCAACTGTGCAAAGTCTTTGGCGATTAGACAGCATAGTCATATGGTAGTTCATAGTTTGTATATACATAGGGGTAGAGAACCATCATAACCCCCCGATGGAATCCATACACCATTGGAAGCGACAAAAGAGGCCAAAGACCAGAACGAAGGAGGCTCCGGACCAGTCAGCTGGAGTGGATGACTAGTAGGGGGGTGGGGGGGGTGGAGGGTTAAGGGAGAAACAGATTTAAAGCAGGGTTGTTAGTCGGTTTCGTGGATGATTCAGATTGGTTTAGCAGGAAGGCGACTGCCTCTACCAGCTGATTCGAGTTAGGTAGAGCATTGATTAAGTGTGAGGTCTTCCTGAAAGAATTTACACTGAGCTACATTTCAATCAGGAGAGACTAGTTGCAGATATGCAAAAATTATACACAGCATGATAAAATGTAAAATTATTTGGATAACTGATAGCGGATTCAATTTATAAGAGCATTGAGGCATTGAGCATTTCCATTCATACAGTTTTGGGGCATTTTGAAGTATTACAAAAACTGTATGAAAGTTGAAAAAGGCAAAATGTGATCAAACTTCTTCAAAAGAGTTGAAATGCTTAGCCTAGCAAACATATAACTGACATGACTGACCAGCTGTTCCCACTGTTGGCGTCTTCCCGGATATTAGCCTAAATGTATTTTGCTTCGTCTCTGGACAGAAACATGGCCGATACAAGCTAACATGAATGAACAATTAAGACTTGTCCAATTGAACAAAATTCCTGGAGACCTCCCTCCATTTCTCTCTAGTAGTCAGGTAAGATTATCAAGGCGACCTGATTTGTTTTCAGTTAGTTACTTCTTCTCCTCTACGTTGATCAAAAACTCTTTTTTCCCGTGTTTTTCCATTTGTAAAAACAGGTGAATAATATTACCTGCCAACAGAAAACGTTCCCTGGCAAAACATGCCTGTTCTTGATTTCTAAACACAGACAAAAAAAAAAAAAAAAAAAAAATCAAACTACTTTCATCTCAGGGCTATGCACCTTTAAGACACGGTATTGGGAAAAAAAAGTCTTGTCAGAAGCTCACTTTACGCTTTGTTCCTAGTTAAAGAAACTACTTGCCTCAGTTTATTAACCAAAGAGATCTTGTGTACTGGCAAAACCAACACAGTGACAGGTGGCAGCAAAAAGTGTCTCTTGGCTTTCATGTGCACAAACTGGCTTCTGCAGTAGAGAGTATTGACATCTAATTCAAACGTACACGTTCCCATTTAGCCATGAAAGAGCCCATATTTTTTTTTCTTACATACTAAGTCAGTGCAGAAATTAAAAAAAGAAGTCACAGTTTTTACATTCATAAGGCTTATCTAAAAGCTGACACTATTGTAATAACTCATCACAATCACCAGTCATATCTTGCTTCTAATGATTAATCGTGCTTGATTGCAGGAGATATTAGCTGTATGAATTGACCTTATCTTAATATACTGGACTACCGCTCCACCGTCATGCTACTTTATATAACTGGTGATCATGCAGGTGGAATGAATTCCTACACAGCAGTGGAATGTAGGTCAGGGAAAAGCCGATCCACAGTTGCCACGTTTTGGCTTTCCCCGAGCCAGACATCTTTGGACTCATTCATATGACAGATTCATATGCAATTTCCCAACTGCACAATGTGTATTAAAGGCCTGCAGTGTTTAGCTGCACTCACACACGCGGACACTTTGATCATGCACTCCCTCCATGTGAGGCAAAAACACAACTCCCTGATTCGTTAGCTAAATCTGTCATCCTACCTTTCTTCCACAAACTCACATATTATCCTACCCCCCCTTCAAAAAAGTTCCATATTCCACTCCTCTTTTCTTCCATCAGTCTCCATTACAGTTTAATCAGCACAGATTGAATTATCCAGTGCACACATTAATGTTTAAATAAATCATAAGCATTTTTCTACCCACCCAGCAATCCATTCTGTGTGTTCATTCTCACCTCCACCCCCTGCATTGCTTTCATTTAAATACAGACCATAATTATGTCATTAGCTCCCTCAATTTCTCAGAGAAGATTGCAGGCAAACTGAGCAATAATCCTATGGATGGATGTGTGTGTGTGTGGGCACGCGTGTGTGTGTACGTACAATAGGCCAGATTATGATAACAATCATTATCACGATTATTTGGGTCACTATTGAAATCCAAATTATTTAACATTATTCATTGACTTTTGGAATGATGTTGCAATTGTTAAACTTAAAAAAAAACTGTGAAAAGTTTAAACAGTTCAACAGCGAAAGCACCTACAAGCGTGAACATTCTTTTAATTAAAAAATCTAGAATGATAAGTGAGTTTACTTGCAAAAAATGACGTGCAAAAATATCGTTATTCTCGATTATTCTGTTTTTGTGGTCATTAGGAGCCAACATCGTAATTGCATTTCAAATTTGGATTAATTGCGGAGCCCTAGTGTACATGCAGAGATGTTTACCCCGCGTTGGTGCATGAATGGGACATCAGCCTTCTCTCACTCTACTGATGACAGTCTCTAATCTTACCCTCCTGTCAATCAAGGCTGTCGTAGGGGTCCAGCACAGCTCATTAGGCCACACACAAACACACACACACACACACACAAACTCAGAGAGCACAGACTCGCTCATTAAGCATCTAACCATTCCACATCCTAATCACAGGACTAATAGCGGCATTAACGTGTGGATGATTTGGTCTGGTTCTGGCCCTGCGGTGAAAATGTCATTGGGGGGGGTGGTGGTGGTGGTGGGGGGGGGTCCAAAACAGCCCCCCTTAATCCCTTCACCGGCCTAATCAAGTCCTCCAGAGAAGCTTGCAGCCTTCGCCATGACTCTGGATGGGGATGTTTGTCGTGGAGCTCGGCCTATTTTGAGGCACACTCAACTGAATTTGAACACACGGGTGCTTTGAATTAATTTCCTACATGTCACACTGGATTAATTGCACTGACTGGCGTCTTTTGTTTAACCTCTTCCATTATTAAGGAGTTGTTGGGTCAAGGCGAAGAAAGGGAAAAAGCTGCAATTTGGCCTTTTAAATTTCGCCAAGTGTGAAGGAATTTGACCTGCGTAATTGGCGCAGTGACATGACAAAAGAGGTACAGAATGGGGAAGACAAAGATGTTGCAAAATACAATGTGACAAGATCCACAAATTCACAGTTGTGTCAGCGCAGCAGCGGTGAGTCATACTTTTAAAGTGCAGTTCCCCTACATTACACACACAGAGATGGATTTATCCAGGATCTTTCTGTGCTTGTAATTCCCACAGAGTTTCTCTGTGCTCATAGGTTCACATATATATCCAATTCTATCTTAAAACAATTGGCACCTGTCCACATTCACATTTTGTTATTGTTTGCTGTCATCATTCCTCGGGCTGGGTATTGTTCAAATACCAATAGGTGCCTGAACATAGCTTTTTTATATAAATCTTATTGGAAATCTATTTGAAAAACAAACAAAGGTATCTTTATTATCACTGTTAATGCCACTGTGCGTCACACCCCCACAAATTCTTGCTCTTGGGGGAATTGTTGAGTCTTTGTTCATTATAGAGTGTGGTCTAGACCTCCTCTATTTGTAAAGTGTCTCGAGATAACTGATGTTATGATTTGATACCATAAATAAAATTGAATTTAATATCATCAGTCAGAACAGCATCCATCCAGAATGTTAGCTACGTCCCCGTTAGTGCTACAGAAGGAACAAATGAAACCAAAGTGGACTGTGCATCAACGGGGAGGAGCGGGTTGTCAAGACAGCTGAGAGGATCAGTGGCTCCCCCCCTACCACACATGCCTTGCCTTCTCAGTGCAATCGGACGCTGCAATAACTGCTGTGTTTACTGTTTTCTAGTTGAGAACATGGAATAAATTGAGAACAGTAAAAAAGAATGTGTATGTGCAAAATATATATATGTACATCACCGGTCAAAAGTTTGGGGTCACTTACAAATTTCCATTTCACTCCATTATAGACAGAATACCAGCTGATCTGGGTGGGGGGGGGGGGCTGATCTTTAATGCAATATCTACATTTCCCATTATCAGCAACCATTCATCCAATGTTCCAAAGGCTCATTCTGTTTACTAATCTGATATTATTTTAAAAAACTAACTAAGAAAAAATTAAACAACCCTTTTGCAATTATGTAAGCACATAATGTAATCTGGAAACTGCTGCCCTGGTTAAAAAAAAACAAGGCAACTGATCCCAGCCGGGATTCTGTCTATAATGGAGTCCAATGGAAATGTGTGAGTGACCCCAAACTTTAGACCGGTAGTGTATATATAGTAGGGGGTCCCTGATATGTCTCTCTTTCAGTTAAGAGGTTCTTGGTGTAAAAAGTTGTAAGACCCCTGAACTAGAGGACTGCATTGGGATTGAACACAAATCTCACGGGAGCGGGCCGTTTTGATGTTGCAGCGAGCAGTAGTAGAATGTACTCATTCTCTCTCACGTACAAATTTGAAGTACTTGTAATTTAAATGAGTCTTATCTTTTCTTGCCACTTTCTACTCCGCTATCTGCATTGATTTTTGATGTAGGACGTATACTTTTAAAAGAGTATTTTTACAGTTTGGTGTTAGTACTTTTACTTCAGCAAAGGACCTGAATACTTCTTCCACCTCTGGTTGCACGTGGCAGTAGGCGGTCCAAAAATTGACACCGGGTCCCGGGATTTAGCAGCTCTGCTCCTGATCAGTGCTGTAACCCGCTGTTAATATTTTTGCCTTACTAGGTTTTAAAAAGAACAATAGCAAACGCACACGGAGCATCCAGTTGAACAATAGTCAAACAATTTTTTTTAACTCTTCTCCTTCTTATCTTCCTTCCCGGGGCTCTCGGCCCCGCCCCTTTCTCCTGTGTCAACCTCAGGGTTCCAATCAACTGGGGCTTACAACAGATCGGTTACAGTGCGTTAAAACCATAGACATAAAATTAGTGGACATAGTACCCGTGATGTCACGCAATGTTTTGTGAGCTGCCGTTTTAATGCCTCAAATTTGGCAAATGCGAGTAGCTTCATTGCCAAGCCAATGTTGTTTATGGTTTAAATGGCTCTTTGCTAAGGTAAACGCTAAAGAGGTTACCCGGTTACCAGAAATAACTAATTTTCAACCCTTCTAAAGCAAGTCATCCAGTGGATATTTACCAGCTGGTACACTTGGAATTTTGGATACTTCCCCTGTGGGAAAGGGGAAAACACAAAATCAATGGCCAATCTGTTGGCTCTAGCGTAAACTTTCCATCTCCAACCTCTTAGTCAACAACTAGAATGTAAGCCATCTGATCCTGGATCAGCAGATGTATAAACTGTTAGTACTCACAAACCGCTGCCTCGCTGTCTACAGTCTCACATCGCTCTTTTCTCTTAAGACTGGAACAGAAGGCTGGAGATCATCTTAAAACACACACACACACCCTCAGACTGGTATTAACGGTCACATTGTACCTGGGCTGGTGTCCACTTCCTGGGCTCTGGCATTGATTGGTGCACTAACATGGCATTCCTGCCAGTGCAAGTGACAAGTACATGTTGCAGGCTTCATCCACCTGATGCCAACAAAACCAGAAGTCTCAGGCTGTGTCACCCCCACATCACAACCCCCTGTCTGCCACCTAATTGCCTATTACTCTCATGTCTTCTACCGACCCAGAGGGACTTTGTGGCACGCCTGTCATTGGTTACATTAAGGTAGATATGACATGCTTCAGAATGGGTCTTGATTTTCAAAGGGATCGGCTGACCACAAGTGTGACCAGAGTAGAGTATGTCTTCTTGGGTAACATTTGCTTATGGCATGGACAAAGTATATTGAGGTTGTATTTTAAGTTTTTTATTTAGGATGTCTAGTACATGGAAACAGCCAAGAGGAAAGAAATATCCTGAATCTAGATTGGCTAAATTATTGAGCATTCCCAAATTGCTGTTTTATTTTTATTTTTCAAAGCAAAGTGTGCTTCGACTAAGTATTAAACAAATGCATACTTTAACATTTAGAATCTATTGTCAGCAATTGCTTCCTCCTTGATTCTGCTCCTGCAATATGCAAAGAGAAGTGAAGAGCTGCTTTAACTGTCAGGCCTCAAGGCACCTAAACCTAGAATACTGACTTTAAAATGCTGAAATGTAATTTTTCTGTATTGTCGTCATAGAAGTAAAGGTGTCATTGAGAAGAAAAATAACTATTATACTCAGGCTAAAGTGACCCATTTCACTATGTAGCAGACACTAGTTTTTCTTCTTCAAGTCAAACATGTTTTTGGAGTAGAAAAGGGCTTCGGGTTAATGGTTGCTCACCTGCCACCTTGTTTGGTGGCAATTCCAGTCAGCTGCAGTCTGAATTTGCAATTCATTAGTGCTGCTGGCGTTGGTTCATGTATCAATTGTTTTATTTTTTTACCCTGATTACCATCAGTTCCTTAATGCCAAGACCAGCTGGAAATAAACAGGAACAACACTGATCTCACACTTAAATGGGGGATACCTCTCAGCTTAAGGAAACAGTCAATATCAGTCAGTATGTAGTCATATTGTCTTTTGTAGCTGTGGGGAAGAATCATCCTGTGGCTTCTGAGGGATAATTCCCTCATGATGTCATTAGGGTTATGTTTTTTAAACCTTTTGGACGCATACAGTGCTATTGACTAAAAGTCAACTCTGCGACTCTGGTTGACCAATCTGGTTTTTAATGTTATCTATTTTTGGTCTTAAGATCCCAACCTGACTGAACCCTAGTGCCAAATTTGACATCCAAACCAACTCAAATGTTGTATTTCTATTATAATTGTAACCAATTCAGACTGTAAGCCGACCAGGAAAATGCAACACATTGGCTTTGTTGTCTTTTTTTCTTCCCTCTTCCAACTGGGCATTGAGAAATAAAATTACCCAAACCCAGCCCAAATCCCGAGACTGAGTCCAGACCAGAATGGTACAGGTAGCAGAACTCTAAAAGGAGTAGGACTGCAAGTAACAATTATTTTCATTGTTGAGTAATCCGTTGATTATTTTCTTGATTAATCAATTAGTTGTTTTCCCAAAGCCCAAGATGACATCCTCAAATGTCTTGATTCATCCCAAACTCAAAAGATATTCAGTTTACTGTCACAGAGGAATGAAGAAACTAGAAAGTGTTCACATTTAAGAAGCTGGAATTAGAGAAATTTGACTTTGTATTTTCATAAAAAATTACTCAAACTGAAGAATTGATTATAAAAATAGTTGTAGACTAATCAATCAATCGATTAATCTGTAATTACCCCTTTAAAAAGGAGGAGAATACACTGGATCAGGATGAAGAGCAAAGCTGGCATGTCTGGATAAAACATTCCCATGCTCTCCCCTCTGATTTGATCTCACACACACACACAATATGTGCCGATAGGGTACCGGTTCTGATGGATCCCAACACCGAGACGTAACAGTGTGCAGCTGCTGCTGTTGGAAAAACGGCACAGACGGTGCGTTCAATTGAAACTCGCCAGCCTTGTGGTGCATTTGAAGTTATTGTAAAATGCCCTTTCCCTATCTGGTGTTTGTTTTTGTCGTTTACCAGCAATTTACTGTTGAAATAAGTTATTGTTATTGCATTATTACTCAATCCTTTTTGACGATATGGACTTCAAGCCGTTCTTTAATGTCGCCAACTGTCGTTGCGTGCTCCTATTTTATATTTTGTATCATATTCATTATAAATATATTATATATACTGTATATTTTGGTTTAGGCACAGGCACCGTTTTAAAAGTATCGTTAAAAAAAAAACTAACAATACCCAACCCTATTCGTGCTACATGGGTGCCGATACGATTTAAATTACAATTATCATTCATTGCGATTTTTGAAGTACTGCGATTCGATGGTTTTAAGTATTGCTATTTTCTTTTCCTTCTTTAACAAAAATGAAAGTTGATTAATACACTTCTAAAGACAACACATCATGAGACATTTCAAGAAGAAGACATCACATGTCAGTCAGTCTGACATTTATTTAATCTGTAAATAAGTACATAACATATTTGCTGCATTTTCTGCTTTCTGCTGCAGGAAATATTTAGGTGAATCACTGGTAAAAAAAATATATGTATACAGAATATACTATATATGTATATCAAATCTAGGGAAAGAAATACATTTTAAAATGATACAATACATTCGATTTTTGTTCCCCCC
>NC_048427.1:19745952-19792594 GCF_013103735.1 Etheostoma cragini | reverse complement strand
CCCCCCCCCCCCCGCATGCTTATGCCTTCCCACTGCACGTTGTATGCCGAGGCTCATTACTGTAATTCAAGAGCTGGCAAGAACTTTCTAGCTTCTATTCTTCACAAAGCCTATAAGTCACCCCTTTGACTTCTTCTCTTGTATTGTGATGTGAAGTCAATAGGGAGAGCCCGGAGGAGTCAGGGATGGGTTTAATCCAGAGGCTCCGTGTTTGTGGAGCAGAGGAAATAAAACACAGATAAGGAGTTCAAAAGGAGAAAGTTGTCTGCCACAAGCAAAGAATGTCACGGCATAATCCTTGCTCCTCGCTGTCAATCCATCTGCTGTTAGAAACAAAACAAAAGATGTTGTTACACCCCTCTTGGCATGTCAGTGATATCTTATTGCTTAAGAAAAGGGAAAAGATTCAGGTTTACTTATATTTTCAGCGCAAATTCATTTTCAGCTCAAGGTTTTTCAGTTGCTACAGATTTGTCACTTTACAATTACAACAGTTGTAAGTTCTGCTTATGAGCGACTTGATGTGGATAAGTATAAAGGCATCACTTAGGGTTTGTTGGCATTGGTCAGCTGTGGGTCAAACATTCTCAAGCACAGGAAGAGAGAAACTGTTAAGCACACTGTGTAGAAGTGAGCTAAAGCAGAGGCCCCTGATCCAATGAGATCTGATTCTGTTATTTCATTATTATTCATTATTATCTCATTCAAATTGTTAAATCTGGCAAATAATAGAAAAGCAAGTAAACAGAGTTCAGATGGCTTATCTGTCCTCGTTTCTCTCCGTCAGTTATCATTTTTCTTCATGTAGTCCTTTCTACGGGTCACATGGCTTGCTTATGCAAAGGCACGTTCCCATTTCAGGGACGTCTAGTGGTTTGGAGCCGCTGACTGCGCTCGGAGCAAATAAGAAGAGACGCAGGTGTACACTGGCCCTTGACTCAGAAAGCCCATCAGTTCCCAGTACACAGATTACAAAGCTGGCTAGGCCGGAGCTAGACCCGGACGGGAGAGCAGTGAAAGCAGACCTAATCTGCCTGCTAACAGATGGCTCCCCGATCGCACACAGCCTCCCGCCTGTCAGCCATGTTGAAATGGAGTAGCCGCCCACAGTGAGGTTGGAGAGGGCGCACGGGCGGAGGACATGATTGTTATTGAATATGAAATGTCGATCACTTGGAATGAGCACGCTATTCAGGTCAGGAGAGGCTCAGAGGATTGATTTTTTTATCCGGGAGATAAACAGAGGTGCTTCATATGATGTTCCTGTTTGCATCATAGATGGCTGCCGTCTAGTTTGATGCCTTGATTTATACCATCGAAATAACAATCAGTCCTCTTAAAAAAAAATCATTTTTACCATCCCAAATATTTTATGTCCTTATACATTGGTCTGAATTGCTCTCTGTTGTAACTGCCGTCACTCATATTAATACAATGTATGCCCTGTTGTGTGCGTTAATAAAGCCAGAAAAAAATGTATTGTCTGTCATGATAGAATATTGTCTAAGATGTGACTCACCATACAGTGGAAAACAAACATACAATATACAACTTGTAAAAAATTACTTACACATGACAATACACTATGTGTACAATAAGGCATAATGTTGTAGTGTTGTAGTCCCTTCTTGGCTAGAAGGGACTTCACAGCGGCGGCCTGATGGTGGTAACTGGGAAGAGTTATGCAGGGGATGAGTGGGATCTTTTGTAATGTGATTGGCTTTCACTCAATAGGAGGAGGTTGCTTTTCCTGTGGTCACCAGAAAATTAAGATTGAGGATAAATAGGAGTCGGGAGCTCCACCGCCGTAGCTACAGGATACAAATCAATGTCATGTATTTAGATTAATAGCTTCACAATTTTAATCACATAGCCATTAAAAAACAATGACAGACTTCATATAAGTAATACTTTCCAATATGTCCACCGCCAAATAATGTTTTTAATTGGGTAATCGAGTTCTCAAGTCCTGGACTGCTATTCTCTGGACTCAGAATCAAACTCAGGTAATGGTGAATCATCTCAGATTCTTCTTTGGTGACTCAGACTTGGACCTGAACACTGGGGACTCGAGACTTGACTCTGACTCGGCAGTTGGTGATTCGACTGCAACCTTGCCTTAAGGATGCATAGTGTTAGGGTTAGGGTGAGATTGTTCTGACTCCATTGGTCATTGGACCCATATTTCGTTTATGTGGCGGTAGTCTATATCTACGACTTTCCACTTCTGGGATCGCTCTGTTGCCGCTGTGTGGACTGACCAGAGCCTCCTCTGCAGCGCTTCAGGAGGAAGGCAATGCGAGACTTATGTGGCGGCAACCTGTAGTGGCAAAGGAGGAAGTCAAAAATGTGGTATAATGCCTGAGCCACACATTCCTCTTGGCTACGTGGGGGCCGCGGAACAGAGATTCTGATCCCGCCTATATTTTCTGCATGACGTGCGCAATTCTCCGCAATAAAAGACCGTGACAGGATCTTTTGAAAGTCATATTGACATAAGAGCATTTTCACTACAGTTTCAATGTGTATATATGTAGAATGTCACATGACATGAAGTCTTTTTTTTGCCTAAATGTACTCCGTTTCATACTAATGAAAAACCCTCTAGTGGTACAGACAAACTTAATGTAGAAAGGCAGGCAGCGCTTCAGCAGCAACACTATAAAAAAAAGATAGTAAGGGTAAAATAAATAAGCTGGTGAGCAGCTGATCTACCCCCCCACACCCCCCCACATCACAGGCAGAACTATAGCAAAATACTTTGAACCCATAAACAAAACAGATTCAGAGAATTGTCAAACTCCTTTGTATGATAAATAGGGAAATATGCGGCAATAAGTATTGTTTACTGTAGCGTTCTGTTAGATGTGTGGAAACCAGTGCGGGGCAGTTTTAGATATTAAATTCTCATTGGACAGACATATCTCCACTCTGGATCGCGGCGTATGATGTGTGCTGCGGACACTAATCCCAGCTGCTGTCAGTAACTCAGCCACAGCTAAGCAGCATCGGAACAGCTCAGCACTTCACACTATGAGGGCAATCATTTGAAGGAGCTGCTGCTTAATGTGTGCTCTGTGTGTGTGTGTTTGCCTGCTATTGGGCAAGGGATGTGTGTGTGTGCGGGGGGGGGGGGGGGGGGGGGGGGGGGGGGGGGGGGGGGGGGGGGGGGGGGGGGTTTGCCCTGTACACTTATTAATGACTGAAGAGAGAGAAAGTTAGAAAGTTGCTGTAGTGAGCAAGCAGCGAGTCAGGTCTGTCAAAGTGCATGAGACTCCCAGCAAGTCCTCCAAACGAACATGTCGTCTGTTCCTACTCTCTAATACGAGAGTTGCACCTCCCTCCCTGAAATATGATTCCGATTTTAGTTTTTTCCTGATAAAAATGTCCCCCCCACTCCCACTCTGGGCCACCCCGGACTGCTTATTGATCCCCCCCGTGCCACTTTAAAGATCCTGGAATTGCCCATTTTCCGTGCTCAAATCTAAACCAGAGAACGTCAGCGGTTTTTGACGCTGTAGTAACACTTATACAAATCGTATTCGTCACACGTGCATTCATATTTCATGTTATGGAACGGTTGCAGTTTGGTTCTGTTTAGACACCACTATGACTTTAGAAAAAGATTGGGGTTTGGGTAAAAAACGAAAAGAAGATCTGTGGTGTCTATCATGTTTCAATCTCTCGTTTTCCATGGTGTTGTAGAGGAGACAAATGATTTTGGGTGTAATTTGTCGAAGCGGCCAGCGGCCCGCGTGAAAATAGACCTGTCGCTGATCTTTAGCGGAGCGGAGAGCCGCGTCACGCGCGCTTCTGGGATGCTCTGTGGTGGTGGACTGTCAAGCTTTGGCTTAAATTGCCGCAGTTGCCCACAGTGGCCGCGATGCATGCTGAACGCAAGTGCAGACGCGGCCAGTGGAAAATAGGTTATACTTTGTCACCTCACTTACTAATTACTATAGCCACTGGAGGGCGGCGCCACTATTGTTGTGTTGTTATTGCTGCTGGAGCAGGTGACATATGGGAGCGTTTTTCGGGGGTAAGACAGTCTCGAGCCTCCACACGTCTGTGGAAAGCAGCTGAATGTATCGGAATAGTACTTTTCTTTGTGAGTATAGGGCAATTATGTTAAAACGGATGTCCTACCAAAGAGCAACGGCCACAGGCAATGACTCACAGTTTCATTTTTACATATCTCGCTGCACTGCATGTTTACCTAGGAAATAGAGCTCTAACTCAGCATTTAATAACTTTTTCACAGTTTTTACGAGCGCTTTGTAAAGATATTTCAATGTTGTGCTGGCAATTGAGTATTGCATTGAAATAACTTGAAAACATAGTGTTGGATGTCAATCAAAAGATTGTGTGTTTTCACTGCTGTCACTTCCTCCCCAGCTGGGTGTCATATTCAGACCGTTCCCTTTGAGATTATGATGCTGGGAAAGACACATGCATATCATTCCACGGATGCTCCTCACTGTCACTCATTCTCCTGTCCTTTAGTTCTACCTTTGCGCCTCTCCTCCCTTCATCTCCCCCCTGTGTCTCCTTCATTTGTTCTCCATATCTCTGCAAATCTGCAAAATCCTGTTCAAAATCCTCCTTCTCCTCCTTTTCAAATCCATCCGTCAACAAAAACTCTGTCTCAGTGTGTACCCTCATGAAAAAAACATTTTTTCTAACTCCTAGTATGAAAAGTTACTCTCGCAGTTCGGTGTGCCACTCCCAGAGTTTAGTTGAAACTTAGGCTGTTTGCTCAATATCAAGAATGCAGAGAACGGACTTGTGTTCTTGGGGAGAATGAACTCGCAAGTTTACAAGCACACAAAACGCTGGTTACAGTTTGAGACGATGCGTTCTTGCTGGTTTTGCGAAACACCCCCAGCACAGAGGCTACCTGCAGTGCATTAGCGGAGGTTGACATTCGAGCCAGGGTGGGTAAAAAAAAACACATAAAAGGTCATTGTAGCAGCTGCGACCTGGCCTACCACTTGGGGAACACAGCACCAGCTCATATGGACAAATTAAACATGCTAAATAAACATAAATGTTTCTTTTCAAAAGCCGTTTTTGAATTACATTGTAACTATTTAACAACTTGCCCTTATGAAATCAGCTGTTTTGGATCAATAGAGAGGCGGTGACGGGATGCCCAAACACTTAAATTAATTTAAAATGTAAAAGTGAACAATCCGTGATGGACCTACAGTCTGTTGAGCCATCAGTAGATCCAAAAAAGGGTCCCGGTGCATCTCTATGTCCGTCACGTGCTGCAGTGCCAATCTCCGGACAATGCAATAATATTGAAAATAAAACTAATTGAGCTTTCATTCTATTGTTTGTGGTTTAGCTCAAACACCCCTTCCTTATTCTATTAGTATTATGTGGAATTATCATTTCTATAGTATTGTAATGCAGTGTATATGCTCAGGGACAACAGATGGAAATCAACATTTAAAATGAGAAAGGTTGGTGTCTCCCCTTTAGTCTGCATACCATGCCATAGCATGTTGCCACTCCAACTGCTCATTTATTATACAGGGTGAAACTCAGCTTCTAATAAATCAGAAAACAAAACCCCCCTAAAAGTTTGGAATAAATACTAGTCTAATGTAACGTTATGTTTGTATGAAACGGGTCCCCCAACTGCTTGGGGCGCCTTTCCATAGGCAGCCCCCCTTAATAGAGGATTCATTATTATTTTGTTCCTTCCCGACAATATGTTGCAGCGACACCGCGGCATCGCGGCACATGCCGATTGTGATTGGTTTAAGAAATTTCAATGAACCAGAGTATGTTTTTCTCCCATTCCGGAATGCTGTGTGTGACTAGCCAGACCCACCTCTGCAGGGCTGTGGAGGAAGGCCTGGCAACCAGAGACTAGTAACATGGACGTAATAAAAACTAAAATGAAACACACCCTGTAAATTCATGTTTCATTTAAAGCAGTAAGCATTAGCATGCTAACATGTTTGAGTTGATCTACAGTGGCCTGGCTCCAAAGTCTCTCCAGCTTTCCATTCCTTTTCCGCTCTCTCTCTCTCTCTCTCTGTTTTGCTCCCTTATTCATGTCGGTGTCCTTCCATCTGTCTCCCATGTTCTTTGGTGGCTGTCAGCCCAGCAGACGAGCTCTGCCGGCGCTCAGAGAGAGGGACTATCCGGCCTCTACAATGACCCAGAAAACCCCTGATCACAAAAATAATGCCCATTATTGAGGCCTGACTCACAGGGTTCCCTCCGTGCGGGTCGTCTGCAGTACAAGAGAGAGAAAGAAAGACATGTGTGGGAAGCAATGGCGTAATTTACAGGGGCCAGTTTTGATTATCGGGAATCAAAACTGGCCGGGGTAATGAAGTCAAACAGTTTAAATGCTGTGGCAAGCAAATATTTGTTGTTAAGATTATAGATGGTATCGTTTCTAGAAAAAAAAACATCCCAAAACGCCTGTCGGTTTGGAACCTGCAAAACATTTCAACAATACGGCAGATTAATTCATACATTAATAATAATAATAATGATAATTTTTACATGGATAAAGAAATTTGCATGCAGAAAAGGCACAATTTGTTGCAGAAAAATTGACCAAAATGCAAACATTTTTGCCAGATAGGTGGAGATCTCAGCACCCTCCCAAAACCCAAAGATACAGAGAGAGATATTACACAACAGCGTGTAGATAGATAGATAAATAGATAGATAGATAGTAGATAGATTGAAGAAAATCAGTGCATGAAAATAAGAGCAAGTCTGCACCAGCCGAGGGACACAGCCAGATTTAGCAGAGGGGGTGTGTGGGCGGCAGGAAGTGTGTGTGTTGTCATAAACTTGAGGTAACACTGTCCAGAGCTGACAGAATCAGGGATTTACTGTATGAAAGGCGATAAATGCAGGTCTCTTTAGTGTGGCGTTAATTCAGAACAAACTGTAGGTGTACTGCTGACGGTCTCACAGACTAGCTAACAAATATCCCTCGTTCAGTTTGACTCAGGATTCTCTCTTGTTATCCAAAATGTATTTTTAACCTTTATTCATCCAAGCAAGGATGTTGCTGAGCACACTTTCCCACCCGCAACTGACACATACTGTATATACTGTATATCCCTGCCTCTGCTGAATTAGTTTTTATCCCCGGTGGGTCCAAAATGTATTCCCCCGTCAAAGTGCTCAAACTTCTCCAATAGACCATATATTATGAACCTAGAATAGAAGTATTTTTTAAACTAAGTAAAGCACTGTAATATGAACAGTCTGTAGTGTGATAGCTCAAATGCGAGCAGCAGTTGCTAGTTGTTTAAGCCGCTAGAAAGCTTTGTGATGTGGGCTGGGGACCTCCGCCACAGCTCGGTAGTATCAGCGGGGTGACTTTGAGACTTGTGCAGAGCACCGTGAACTGCGGTTAAATTAAGTCCACAAAATATTTTTTTTGCCGCCACGAGCATTAAGATTAAGCAACACGATGACTAGTGGTTTGTTTGTGGTTTGTATTAAAACACTCAAGGAACACACATTTCCCGGGTGAAACTTAGTTGCCAGGAAGCAAACTCCTCTCACTGGCTTGTAAGGCCTGTGTTTTAATTCCCCCCCATCCACCTCGACCGCCTCCCTATGCTGCTGCGTTCTTATACATCAGCCGTCAATGTGGCGCATACGGCAAAGAACCATGAGATGCTTACGAATTACAGTGCTTAACTTTTCGTAGCTTTTTGAACGTGTGGTTGGTGAGAACAGTGGTATATGATAGTGGGACATGAATGACATGGCATTTTGAAGCGGAGTTAGCCAGTAAAAGCTGTGGCATACCATCAGCCACTTGATTTCAGCTCCTTTACTGGTTTGTTAACTTTACTATCCTAAAAACCTTCCCAGTGGCACACCACATCCTTCTGACAAACTATAGTGAATGTAGTAAATCACTTCTGTTGGTAAAGAGCCAGTACACATATTGTGTACAAGTAACCCACAGCGCTGCTCTTCTCATCTGTGACCTTGTTTTGACAGTCTGCTTCATTAAGCTGTGTAGCTAATATACAACATAGGTAGGCTAAATTCATCAAAGAGTGATGTGTAGCAGGCTACTATTTCTACCATGTATTGTTATAATGTGATTTCCATTAAATGGTAAAAAATGTTTTATAGCATCCACTGGCAAGTGTATAATTTGATCAAATGAGTAAAGACCATGGTTTGTGCTCTTGCGCACACTAAATGTGTTCCATTAACCCAGTGTGAGGCAGTGTGAAGGGCTGTAAATTCACAGGTTCTTTAGATTGGTAAATACTGTACATGTGTAAGAAGCAATCTATTCAATGAAATACCCAGTATTAAGTATCAGCCTTGAAAAATGGGCTTCACTGCCACTTGTCAGACTGTTCTCAAGATCCATATATACTGTATATTTGTATAGCTACGGAAAGTAAAGCACTGTGCATTTGTATTCCGTGTATTTATTGTAGTTGCACCACATTGACTGCAGCTGTATAAAGCGCTCTGGTCCACACAAGGGGGAGGTTGGGGTGGATGGATTTCAAGCCCAGAAGTGGAGTTTACATCCTGACTTTCACCCAGGAAACACACGTTTAGGTCCCGGGAGTGTATTAACTCAAGCCACGATCCAACCCGTTTTGTTCTGGGGCCCAAACCGGCAGCTCACGGTGCTCTGTAGCCAGCTCACGGTGCTCTGTAGCCAGCTCACGGTGCTCTGTAGACAGCTCACGGTGCTCTGTAGCCAGCTCACGGTGCTATGTAGCCAGCTCACGGTGCTCTGTAGCCAGCTCACGGTGCTCTGTAGCCAGCTCACGGTGCTTTGTAGCCAGCTCACGGTGCTCTGTAGCCAGCTCACGGTGCTCTGTAGCCAGCTCACGGTGCTCTGTAGCCAGCTCACGGTGCTCTGTAGCCAGCTCACGGTGCTCTGTAGCCAGCTCACGGTGCTCTGTAGCCAGCTCACGGTGCTATGTAGCCAGCGTCCACTAACATTTGTCAGGCTAATTTTAACTGTGAAGACTGCTAAACAATTGTGTGTTGCCCGGCTGTTTGAGCTCGTCCTTGTCTCTTCTCTCAGGTATGCGCATCCTGGTGACCCTGCTGCTGGACACCCTGCCTATGTTGGGTAACGTGCTGCTGCTCTGCTTCTTTGTCTTCTTCATATTTGGCATCGTGGGCGTCCAGCTGTGGAACGGCTTGCTCAGAAACCGCTGCTTCCTGGGCAACTTCTCCATGTGAGTTCCACGTTTTCTATGCCAATATACATATATGTGTGTGTTTGTGTGTGTTGACGCCTCCCGAAACGATATCATCACAATACTAATAACGCAATACAATATTATTGCAATTTTCAACCCATTGTAATGTTCTGCGATATATTGCAATCTATAACCTTATATTACTTCTAATTTTTTCCAAATTTCAAATGCTGTCCCCAAAAGGAAACTCATCAACATCTGTTTTATCTAAAAAGAGACATTTCTCTGTTTGTTAATATTGTTTCAATTGTATTGCTGCAAAATGGGGATTAAGCAGACCAACTAACCAACACAAACGTATATAATAAAAGATCCTTGACGTCTGTGTATCGATGCAGTATTGCCACTTAACATATTGCGATACTATGCTGTGGGATTTGGTTGTAAGTGACTAGCTAATTAAATTCAAGTCACAGTGAGTGTGTAGTAAAAGCATGTCCTAGCTGGTCCCTGGTCCCTTTAGTGATTTTTTTAAAGGATTTTCCTTTATCAGATTGTGACAGTGGATAGACAGGAAAGTGGAGAGAGAGAGAGAGAGAGAGTGAGAGAGAGAGGAGATGACACGCAGCAAAGGGCCACAGGTCGAATTTGAGCCGCTGCAAAGGACTCCTACATAGGGTGCTCACTCTACTGGGTGAGATAGAGGTTGCCCCTCCCTTGTCCCTTTTAAAAAATATATATGTACTGTATGTTAAGGTAGGCAATGCATATTTTATAGAATTGGATCATTTTTATTTATAATGGGAAATGAATGTCTGTAAATTAAAGCTACATTGTGATCATATATCGCAATCAACTCTGTTTCCACGCAGTTCAAAGTACATATTGCAACCACGGTAGTCGTCATGCTTCAAAAAGCGAAAGTGTACAAAAGGCCGTCTATCAGCCGTGGTTGTTGGAGTGCATGTCATAGAGTGGCGTGGACGCACGCTTCACACCACGATTAACAAGTTGGGATTTGGTGTGTGCGTCCAAAGTAGCTCCATTGTTCACTCTTTTTTCTGATGACACAAGTCTCTTACTTTTTTCAGTATCCATTTTCTTTTTCTGGCGAGGAAGAAGACTCCTGATCCTGAAATCTGGATTTTGAATACGTGTGGTCCTCCATGTTTCCTAATGAACACAGATTTGTCACACAGCAAATGTAACAAATGGAGAATTAAGTGCAACTAACACAAGAATGCTGATATGAAAACATCCACGTCCGAGATAAACAAGAGACTGTAACGGAGCCCTGGGACAGAGCTACATTATACAGATACAGTCAATGTGATGCCTTGCCTTGGCCATGTTTTTCTTTGCTGAGCTCCATAATCTGGGGTTTGCACTTAGTCACTTTAAGTTGCATACAAGCTTCGGAGTGGTCTGTTGTCAAACGAGGGGCTGAGCACGCTTTTCATAAGTGAGAATATCTGCTCACAGAGATATGTCGTTCCGAAGACTGTCGGCAAAGCCAGTGCAATGTTCCTGAGACAGCGAAACGTCTCTGGTGCAGATATCCAGCAGGTGAAGGTGCATGTTCAATGATCATGCCTTGCGGGGGTTTCCAGCCGTTTCCTTAGCTCTGCAAACTTTGTCAGCCACAGTGTTGAACTCTTTAGCTAAATCAGCTGCATTTCCACGTCTTATATATCCAGCCAGTCCGTCAGAGGTAAATCCAGTTCATGTCCAAGCTATCGGGTTTAATCAAGAATGAGAAAATGGGTCCATACTTCTGACATTCCCAAAGTCGTGCGGTAAACTAAGACTCAAGCCCGCTGATGTATTTGCATATTTCAGTGGTGCTGATGCTGTGCTCCGTGGACTGCTCCCTTAAATGTCCCATGGCATGAAAATTTCATAATTAGGTTTTTTAACATTAAGGGTCAAGGTTACCTCCCCTTTCTCTGCTTTGCCTGCCCAGAGAATTTGGCCCACGCGCAAGAGAGAGAGAAATCATGGCTTTTAAACAAGCAAAGTGGCATTTGGTCAAGGCCACACCCCCAGGTTCCACCTTGCCCCCCCCGCCTCAATAGCTAAAGACTCAGAAATGGCACATACTAAGGAAAGCTTATTGTGGGACTGGCTCTAGTGGCTGTAATTCTGCACCAAGGCTGAATTTTGGGAAAGAGACTTCAGCTATGGTATTAGTGGACCACTAAGGTCTAGTTGAGGTGGCAATGTTGCTTGAAAAAATGGGTCAGCTTTCCAACAAAAGCAGCCCATGTTTCGTACATGTCCAAAACTGTTTGCCCTTCACCTTGCAGGTGGAGAATAAGCTCATTAAAGTGTCCCATAATGTCCTTGAGAAACATAAGTTCCACAACCCACTTCTTGTCCTTCAGTTTGGGATAGTCTCGGCCTTTTTCAACCAAGAAGGCCTTAATAGCGTCAAAGCAGATAACAAACCGCTTCAAAACCTTCCCGCAGCTTAGCCACCTGACTGCTCTATTGAGAGAGATATTGTTGTATGCGCAGTTCATTTCCTCTAGCAAAAACTTCAACTGCTGTTGTGTCAGAGCAGATTGCTTAACTATGAAGTTAACAGCTGTCACCACTGCAGCCATAACCTCATTAGGATCTGAATTTGACATTTTTTTCACAGACACTCTTGGCGTATTGTGCAGTGAAGTTTCATGATGGGGGGACCAGATCGTTCCTCGACTAACGTGACCTTTTTCCGACCGTGGCAGGGGCGCCAACTGGTGTCACTGCAAAGATCTTGCTAATGTCAATCCCTCGCTCCTCAAAATGCTATGTCCTCACCTTTATTGATTCAGGCATTGGCTTCAAGCAACTTTAACAGTTTCTCTGTTACGGTCACATCCCTGTATCTTGCCATGACTGCCAAACGTAGTCTGTCATTTAAATCCGCACTCTCATTAAGTGCAAGGCTGAATACCATTGCTTCAAAACACCTGTCTGCTGCACTCTTACATTTTCTGCCATTTATTTGATGCGTCACTTCTGGCTGACATGGGAATGTCTTTTATTCTTGATTTTATTGCGTCTGTTTGGTAAGCCATTAAACAAAACATCTTAGCTACAGATGAAAGGCTCCTTTCTATATTCTCCCCATCAGTTTATGGCATTCCCCGTTTTGCCATGCCTTTAGCAATGTAGCGGGCTTTTGCGGCAAGATTTCTGGCCGTGACGAAGACTTTGAGGGTGTTAGCTTGCTTCCCATACCTGGACATGGCACCTTTGATAGTCTTGTCTGCCGCATCCTTGAAAGTTTTGTTGTTTGGTCTCAAAATGGTGTTTTAACTCGGCGGCTGTGGCTCAGTGGTAGAGCAGTCGCCTGCCAATCGATGCTGCTATTGGAGTGTAAATGGGTGTGAGTGTTTATCTTATTTATCTGATGAGCAGATGGCACCTTGTACGGCAGCATCGTGTATGAATGTGTGAATGGTTCCTGTACTGTATAAAAGAGCTTTGAGTAGTTGTTAAGACTAGAAAAGTGCTATATAAGAACTTTCCATTTACATTAACACATCAATAACTC
Source organism: Etheostoma cragini (assembly GCF_013103735.1). Classification (NCBI taxonomy): domain Eukaryota; kingdom Metazoa; phylum Chordata; class Actinopteri; order Perciformes; family Percidae; genus Etheostoma; species Etheostoma cragini. The sequence continues at coordinate 19,779,871 of NC_048427.1, read as the reverse complement.
TCGCACGCATATTGCCAGCGTGTCATTGATTAAGGTACCGTGTGCCCATGAACTTGGATAAAAAACTGTCCATGCTGTTTTGAGTAAGATACATTTCTACATTTGGGATTCTACGTCACTAGTCAAGACAAGGTGGCCAACCTGTAGCATACTAGCACTAGCCTGCTAGCTCGTTCGTACAACACACACTAGTTGACCATAATCTCCAAAAGAACTACTTCCATGTCCCTGTTCTGCAGGTATTCCACAAATGGCCCTTGTCCAGAAGAAGTCTCCCAGCTAATCCTGTCTTGTACTGACCTTTCTGGTACAACCTTAAAATACAATTATGAACCTGATAATGAGCATGATATGGGCGCTTTAAGCAAATTTACATTTTTTATCATTGACGTTGATTACGTCCATGAATAGTTCCTGCCCTTATTGGATCGTTCTAAATGGGAGAGATGCACACCCATACTGGATTTATTATTTTCCTAATTAGATATAAGATGGATGACCCAGGTGAGATTGCAAACAGGTCTGCAAGAGACCAGGGCAAAACATTTGGCGTGAACCTTGAACCGGCACACTAAACTGGGTCATGCGTGACAGTCAATGAGGTTAGCGATTATGGAGTGTTATCGTGATGATGAATGGAAGAGTGACGAGCCCTAGAATAATGAGAAAGACCCCATGGTATATGGAAACATGGGCACACACATGAGTTATTCATGTCCCCGGTGTCATCCTGGCTCCATTACTCTCTACAGGATTTATGAGATCTCACAGCTGTAATTTAAGATCATGCATAATGGCTGGCAGTGAGCTGGCATATTTTTTTTGTCATCCTAACCCATTGATCTTCTTGCATCTGAGAGGTCCGTCCAAAGTCATACAAAAATGTTTCTTGGCATCGCTGATTCAAATTTCAGTGCTTTAGCAGAGTAACAGCTGCTAATTGGGTTGACCAGCCGGCAGTAGCCTCATTTCATTGGTTATCACACAAACTGTTGTGCATACATTATTGGACAATATCATAGAAATCTGTTTATGAGAATGCGTTGGTGTTGACATACACCAGATATCACGCAATCATCGGACACACACACACACACACACACACACACACACACACACACACACACACACACCAGTAATGCTGAGTTCTGTGTAGGTAATAGATAAACCAAGAGGTGGTGTGTGCTTCAACGTGTGTGCTCATATAAGAATGCACACAGGGATCTCCCTAGCCATTTAGCCCCAGGCTTGTCAACAAAATGTCAGCTGGCTACACTGATTAGTTCCTCTGCTCTGTTGGAAGGGTTGTTAATCAGAGAAATCAGATGCTGGAGGATTTGCATGGATGTAAAACGCACCAGACACCACGAGGGGGCAAAAGTCAGTTGTATTTTCTGCCCGGTTTCAGCATCACATCCATAAAACGTACAAACACAACAGACCACGGCAGCTAAGCCACATTAGTGATGGAGAATCGGATCGGGCCGAGATCAATGACTCGTCATTTTAATCTGATGAAAACGCCCATCTGAGCCTTGGTCATAACCGGACACCGCTATCTCCTGCTTGTGTTTTGAGGGTATCAAATCTCATCATTGCTTTCAAAACTACTGGTTGCATTAACAACTCTCTATTATGCAACAAAAGCTCCTTAATTGCCAGTAAGGTAAAACCTTTTTCAGCGTCCTTAGTTCTTTCTCTCATTAAATTCACTTTCATACACTAATTAGACATGTAAATGTCCATGTGCAAATATGAAAATTCATATTTAGATTTTTACATTTTTGGAGTTGGTCGGAAACGTAAAGTACCGCCAAAAGACCGGTAAGTGCTTCAGGTCGGAAGGGTCCGAGTTAGGCCTATAGCAGCACGTGGTGTCCAAACGTGGATACAGTGACGTTTGCTAAACTAATTAATAAGTATTTTAGTCTTTAGTGTTGGCTCAACCATTACCGGATGGAAGATTCTACAACTGGGTTAAAACTGGGAGAGTGCATTCACAGCGTGCATGCGTGCGTGCGTGCGTGTGTGTGTGTTAAATCTGGAATGAAAAAGCCTAAAGCTCAGAACTGACTTCTAAATAGTTACTTTGTCAAGTTGTACTTGTTATTTAAAAAAGAGATACAAAATGGACAAGTTAACTCCTTCAAGAAATGCCATAATTGTGAGTACTGACCTAGTCGCAGCTGCGGGTAAAGCCTGGTTAAAAGTAGTGAAAGTTTTTAAACAAAAAAAAAAAATTGCTCCCTCGCAATTCTTACCTGTCCCTTAGTCATTTTACCCTGGTACCGGGCCTGATTTAAAACCTGTAGACTCTAGGGCTTAGAGGTTGGTCCACTTAAAAGTTCCACCAAGTGAATGCCAAAATTCAAAGGCCAAATCACTTTATATTAAAACATGCAGCTTCTGACTGCCTCTAACTAGCAACAAAAGAAGGTTAGATTTGAACAGTGATGGAGGAAGAGCAAAGATGGTTCTCTGAGGAGAGACATGCCTTTATCTTGTTTTGTAAAAAATGTCTGGGAAAAGTTGAATTCCTAAGTAATAGAAAACCCTTGCTCATTTAGGCTCAATCTCATGTTACTTATCAATCACTTGATCAACATTTATTGTATGTAGCACTTTAAACAACAGGCATCCAAAGTGCTTTACATCAAGAACCATAAATGAAACCGCATAACATACAATACAAACATGGAAAACAGTAAAATCTGAAAAAGTTACCAAGAATTAGAAGGAGGGAAGTGGAATTGTCAAACCAATACTATGTATTAAAAGCTTTGAGTTTAGATATAAAGATATCTACATTTGTAATAGTGTGAATGTCTAACTTGTAATCAAGGAAAAGTAAAATGTGCCAAGAGTTGTGTGAGTGTGTTCCTAAGGCAGCCCAGTGTTCATGTTAAATGATGCTTTGACCTATCATTAGGCCCTGCCGTGGGTATCAAGCTATGCCGACACCGTTCTCTAGCGCTGACCTGCCTTTACCTTTTACTCTCAGCCAAGCAAAGAGCAGATATTTATCAGCAGATATATAGTGGACGACCCCACTGGCTTGATAAGCAGCATCTAAATGAATGGCCGGCTCAGTCGTCCCTCCACTGTCACATTTAAGGGTTAAAAAATAAAAACTTTAAAAATTCGGCAACACTGGCGTATTACACTAGTTTGACAAAAATACACAAGACTGTACGGCTGTAGCCTGGAGCCTCCCATCTGGCCCTGTCATGCTCTTCCTTTTCAAAATAAAAACTTGCATCTGGTCTGCTATGTCTTCATACTTTTTTGTGTTTTTGGTGTTAAAGTATGTTACAACATGTTTTTAATATGCAAGCATCTCCATTATATTCTAGGTAGTTTATTTGAAGGTGTTATGAATTGCTTCAGTGTGTGTATTCTATGAAAGCCTGAAAGTCCACCTCATGCTGCCGGTGCCATAATCTCACGTGAGCCTGGTTTATGAAATTATTAAGCAAATGTCCCCGTCTGAAATTGGGCCGGTAAAGGACGGAATTGCCAGGGCCAAATTTTTGTCTCAGTCCATCCCTGGAGAGCAAGAAACCCACTGGTATGATGGCCCCATTCCACTCACTCACAATAATTTAAATGTGCCAGTAACTTGTAATTTCCACTTGTGGCCACTGTACCGCAAAAATGACATTGTTCGAAAATGAATCACAACTCATGTTTTAGAGTCAGCCGTTTTTTTCTATTAGTGTCCGAATTGTAATTGAAATTTGTGAAATACATTTTATAATACATTTTAGGACACTTATTGATTCCCACAATACACCGAAATAAAGTGAATATCGATGCACCCTAGAATATTAAAACTATTCCAAAAATGCATTGGGAATTTCTGTCACCTAACATCCAACAAGTGACGTAAATTCATTAGCATTAATACAGCTTGCAAATGAATTCTTTTTGTAGGTAAGGGGGTTTGAAATAAGGCACCGTGAATCTTTAATAAGCCAACCATTAATGGATTAATGTTATATTAGAGGTAAACGCTGCATAAAACTTGCTGCCATAGCAATAGTAGGGGATGTTTAATTTGTGCCACAGCAAATCCGTTTTAATTTGAACGATTGACCGTTGAGAGAAAAGGACCCGTGTAGTGTCCAGTAGTGTTTTTGTTTCATTTTGCTGATGAGCATGGAACTCCCCGACATAGTTATACTAAGGATTAGTGAATGATTCTAGACACAGACATAGGCTCATTTTAATGGACGTGTAGAATTCACTTCCTGTAGGGTCATAACAGGTCATTTTTTTGCCAGAGAAAACATTATTTAACACTTATGCTAGTAATACTTGAAAAAGACCAATCTACATCCTTTCTAAGGTTTGAATTGAAACATTTGGCACATCCCTCAATAAATGGATCCACTCTCTAACCTGCAATATCCTCTCTTTTTCTTGCCAACAGCCCTCTCTCTGTGGAGCTTGAGAAATACTACCACACTGAAAACGACGACGAGAGCCCCTTCATCTGCTCCAAGCCTCGAGAGAACGGCATGAGGGACTGCGGCTCGGTGCCCAAGGTATACAAGGAAGGAGGCCTGCAGTGCACCCTGGGCTTGGATTATTACAACAGCACTGACAACAACACCTGCATCAACTGGAACCAGTACTACACCAACTGCTCTGCTGGTCTGGTCAACCCCTTCAAGGGAGCCATCAACTTCGACAACATCTGCTACGCCTGGATTGCCATCTTTCAGGTAAAGCAGCTGTTCACACCTGTGAGGTGGGAGGAACAGCTGGACCATAAAAAAAGGAATCTGTTTGTGAGAGAAATGATTTTGCAATGAGGCACATACAATAGGGTCTGGCTAATGTGCAAGCCTGTAATACAAGATGGAGACGAAGTGGGTGGGGGGGCTAATTACAGCTGGTGTATAAGAGAAATAGAGTTTACAGGATTAGCAGGTCGCCACAGCCACACCACCAGACTGCGGCTTCATTTTTCCACACCATTTGCTTGCTATCTCCACATCATCTGTAAAGCCTTTTGTTGGAGAGTTCATTCCTCCCTGTCTAGTGGAGGGGGATCATTTTGAAGGATAAAAACCAGATTGGAGATCAGTTCCCCCAAAGGTCTGGCGGCTGCTCCAGTTCGCCTGCGCAGGGTAAAACACCCAAGAGGAATGTTGGAGATTAGTCTTCTGCTGAGTCTTGGTATTTGGAACTGGACTGGGAAATATGCTCTCTTTTAGTTACATTTATTTCTACTTTGGTTTCTTCTTTTACGAGTGTCATGATATATACACACACACACACACACACACACACACACACACACAGTATATACTCCCGTATTTTTTTTGTTGGTTTATCTATCTACAACCATAATTTTAAGTAATGTTTACAGATTAGTGTTAATAAAGGATAAGATAAAACTTAGTTCACACAGAATTTTTTTCTTGCACCATCTGCTCCAACAATTAACAGATCAACATTTGTATGGTCTACCAGCAAACATCTGACACACACACACACACACACACACACACACACACACACACACACTTTTTTTCTGTCATCCATTTTGTTATTTTGTCCTGTGAACCACTTAGGGCTGCATGCTTGCATAGAAGGTGCCATGTAAATACTTGACAATTGATTTTTTTTCTCTCTCTAATCCGCTCCTTTGTGTGTGTTCTTCTTTAGGTGATTACTCTGGAGGGCTGGGTGGACATCATGTACTTTGTGATGGATGCTCACTCCTTCTACAACTTCATTTACTTCATCCTACTCATCATTGTAAGTGCCACTTCCCGGCGCCTCCAGCTGTGTGTGTGTGTGCGTGCGCCCCTGCTGATAATTGTCAGAGTGGGTCAGTTAGTGGGACGCTTGTGCGAGCATCCGTTGTGAGTGTGTGAATAATAATTATGTCCTCTACCCCTCCTTGTCCTTAGATTGGCTCATTCTTCATGATCAACCTGTGCCTAGTGGTCATCGCCACTCAGTTCTCCGAGACCAAGCAGAGGGAGAGTCAACTGATGAAGGAGCAACGGGTGCGCTTCATGTCAAATGCTAGCACCCTGGCCTCCCTCTCCGAGCCGGGCTCCTGCTACGACGAGCTGCTCAAGTACCTGGTTCACATCGTCCGCAAGGGGGCCAGACAAGTGGCCCATATCTGTAGGTTCCTGGCTCGCCGCGCTGGGCTTAATATCGCTGCCACGCCCCCTGCAACGGAGCCCCAACGCAGCCAGAGGAGGAGGAGGAAACCCTCCAGACAGGGATCTGTGTCGGTTCATCACATGGCACACCACTACCACCACCACCACCACCTGGGTAATGGCAGCTTGAGGGGAGGAGGGGGCATCAGGTCCCTGGAGGGTAGGGATGTGGAGGTTGGTTCTCATAACAACAGAGAGGCCCTTGTAGCAACCAACAGCGCTGGTCATCTTGCTTTGGCCCCACCACTTTCACCATCAGCAGCCACCTCTCATACAACCTTGGCAACATCGTCCAAGCCTGCTGGGGAAGCTGCCGTTTTCTCTTCAGTTTGCAGTGAATTCCACTCAGAAACTCTTCGCTGCACCCCCTCGCCCACAAGCCCGGGGTCAACCGCGGACCCTTTCCCGCTTGTCCCGGCTCCCAAGTCCAGAGCCATGAAGAGGAACTCTGTACCTTTTGCGGCTCCAGGGCCTAAGAACTACCCCACTCTGCAGGCCCGAGCCCTGGCAGAGTCCAGAAGAGGGAGTGTTGCTGCCAGCACTCTGTCAAACATTGGCTTCAACCTGAACATCCCGCCCATGCCCCTGGAGAGACGGCCATCAAGCCTGGTGGACACACACTCTCCCACAGGTAGACAAAACACAACAAACTCACAGGGGTGTGGTCACAGATCCATTGCATTGAAGACCATGATCGTAAATGCAATCAAAAACTTGGAAAGTGTTTGATTTTCTCCATTAGCTGCATTCCTTCTGTGCTAGGGTGGATAGTTTGCTTCACGGAGTATTCCCATTAAGAGAAAAACTGGGAGGCAAAATGGGAATTGAAAATACCAAGAGTATATGTCATTCAGTCAGAATCTGTGCTTAATTTCCATATAAATGCTGAAGAAAACCAAGTGACATGCCATTGGAAGTGTTCCTTTTCTGCAGTCATCCATTTGGTGGAGTACGGTATTGATTTGTCGTGATTAAGATGAAGCCTCTAACCAAAACGCTGTCCAGAGTTGTGTTTTTTTTTCTCTTCGTGAGAGATACAAGTGAGTGCTAATTACAGTCAATAAATGTTAATCCCTCATGTCCAAGCTCGCAGCCAGCTCTGTCTGGTCCCGGCCAAGTTCTAAAAGGCAGCGGGCTCAGCTAAAGTCAGAGCAGGTCTGTAAAGGTTGTACAGATGGTGGAAACGCTGGCAGCCAGCCAGACGAGGCATTACTTGTAGCACAAAAAGCCCATCACCACCAAAACACACTCTCTGTGACACACACCCAACTGTCCAAAACTGTAGTTGTTTAAAACACATCTCTCTCATTGGATTTGACAATTTGAACCATGTCAATTATGTAAATCATCACAATCACAGCTGATATTACCGCAGTTGCCTTCTCCTTGTCTCAGTTTCTCCGTCTCACCTTTCTCACTCGGCTGCAGCCCAGCTCTCCTGCCAGCTGTCGGCTCGTGACCTCAGCACGACCAGCAGAGCCATGGACACAGCCGCTCTGACCCTGGACCCCGAGAGTTGCCCCTACTGCGCCAAGGCCCTGGCCAACGAGTCCGAGGGCGGCACCGAGGGCAACGAGACCCCCGGAGACTCCGACAGTGAGGGCGCGTACGAGTTCACCCAGGACCTCCACCACAGGGACAGGAGAGACAGCCGGCGGCCCACAAAGAAGCAGCGAGGGATTGGCAAAACGTTTGCGAAGGTGGTCCGTTTCTGGAGGCTGGTGTGCGACACATTCAGGAAGATCGTGGACAGCAAGTACTTTGGACAAGGGATTATGATCGCCATTCTGATCAACACTCTGAGCATGGGGATCGAGTACCATGAGCAGGTTAGTGTGTTTTCTGTCTGTCTCAATAAGAATATGTGCGTGTTTAAATAAAGACAGAGAACATTTGAGTCCCGCCCCCCATCGGAGCGGAAAACAACTCTTCTAGCCCCATTGACTTGCATTGCGTGAAGGTTCCTCCTCTGTATTTTCGTCTGCTAGCAAACAAAAAAATTCACAAAGCTGCTGTATTTGTATCATACAAAAAAAAACTTAAGCTGCTGACCCGAAACAAAATCTAAGCTTTAATGAAAACAGTGACTACAGACCCTAAGGGGTCCGACGTTGCTAGTGTTAGCTTGACATTTGGATATTTGAGTTGTTAACAAAATGCTTGTCGCAAACTTAACGTCAGACATAACGTTAGCTTAGTGTCAGCATCCCACAACCTTCCCCTTCTCCCTGCTGATTTCATACGTCTGTGTCCACTTTTGACCTTACTAAAGCTCAGTTTTTCCCGGTATGCAGATTATAAAAACCGATGCCAGGGGTTAGTTACCCTGTTTGTAGTGAATGTCAACACACAGTTGCTTTTAGGCATTTGTTTCCTGTTGTTTGCTAGCAGACAAAACGGACGAGGAGACACCTCCACCCAAAGCAAGTCAATGGTGAGCGGAGAGTTGTTTTAATAGTAGTTTAATAATAGTAGGCGTGGCTTTCAGCAGGATGCAGCTGTCTGATGGTGCTCGATCGAGATACGGTTGTGCGTAACAGCAATGAGACCCTAATGAAAGACTGTAGGAAGCTATTAGTTTAACTAACAGGTCCTCTGTGTACGTGTGCGTCATCCTGTGCGATTGTGTAAGCTACACAGCTCCCACAGGCCCAACTGGAATTCCTGATGTCTCTTTCTGGCCTTGGTTGTTTACACGAGTGTAATTACAGCCATGTGAGAGAGAAAACGGAAGTGAGAGAGAGGGAGAGAAAGGGAGAGAGAAAGCGGTGACTTAATGGCTGTGGAAGAGCCCACGACATCTCACATGCGATCTCCATCTGCAGTCTTTTTAAGGGAGGTTAATCTAACCAGAGAGCGAGGGGTAACTCCGGACTCGTCTCAGAAAGAGAGGTAACTTAACCTCAGACTCAGTTACTATGGTAACTGAGCCTGTCAACCTAACTTGGTTGGGACCAGGCTTATTCTCAGTCTCCTCCCTCTGACACATTGCGGATTCATTTCCTCCTTCATTCATTCAGTCTGTAGCTGGCGCATTTTAGCGCACAGTTGTCATTTGCATGAATAAATTAACGTGTTTGTTTATTAACCAAGTTAGGCACATTATAAAACGTTTTTATTCTCTAACATGGCATTTCCTTTAGTCAACGATGCCGTTGATGAAGAAGCTGTATGAGTATGCAGGAAGTTGAGATGATACTTGGGCCCCAAATATAGATCTATTTTAATTTCCAGAAGTACTTATTTGAACAATGTTGTTTTTCTTCCCAGTCAGTTATGTAGCCTACATAACCTTATCTGTCCTCTAGTTTTTGTTACAACATTGTGGATGCGGTGCATTTTAGTAAGGCTACTGTATAGCAAAGCGCCATCAGAAGAGTGAGACTCCCTCTGAAACAGGTTTTAAACGGTTTTGTAGATTTCCCTGGACATAAACCATTAAGAGGCTTTGACTAAATGAGTTTAACAGGATTGCAGGTGAATGATTTTGACCCGTTGAAATAAAATATTATGAATTATAAATTTGTTTATGATGGTGCTGCAGCCTCAGAGTCGGATTAGTAGGCCTAGGACTCTCACGTCTGCAGGATTTAACCTAAATGAAATAGGAATATAGGTTAATTACCATTTCACCAGTAATATTATAGGTTACCTGTGATTAAATATGAAATACTACACGATATTAGAGCTTACACATTTACTCTAACAGCAATTCTCACCCACACAAATTCTCTTTTGCAGCTGCCAGTGTGTTGCTTTTTTAACTACACACGTACACAGTACGTGCGCATGAGTATTTCCGCCGACCAGTTTGTTTGTGGTTGTTACTATGGTAAATTGTAGTATCATGGCTCCATTCATGTTGCCTTTTTATTGTGGTGGTGCATGCGCTTAACTCTGAGTGAACCTACTCATTGATTGGAGTTGATTAAACTCATACCAGCTGTTCTGGAACTGAAAACATTTCCCATCTCTGGGTAAATCAACTCAGAGTTCAGGGTTAGACTCAGAGTTTGTTAAACCACCTTCCTGAAACGGGCCCCTGGCATTCATATGAAATCTGTGTCAGGAGAGTTTCTCTGGATTAGGGAAAGGTATACTAATGCAAGGCAGTGGTGGAATGTAACTAAGTACATTTACTCAAGAACTGTCGGGATTTGTGAGGCTTGCACCCAAAAATGCAGAGACAAGGAGGTAATGTAAGAATACCTAGAGAAGATTTATTGAAGATATTAATAACAGAGGATTGCTGAGGCAGGCAGGCAGACAGGCAAAAGAGTTCCAAAAATACTTAAAAAACTGGGAAGTCTAAAACACAAGGAACCTCGAGACACCGGGAGCTCAAACGCAATGATCTGACAACAGACAAAGGAAGCACAGAAACTAAATTAAAGAGGTAACGAGGGTGGCAACGAGGGACAGGTGCGTGAGGGCTGATGAACAGGTGAGACACATCAGGGCGGGGCAGACAATCACACAGGAGGAACAGACACTGAAAACATACACAAAGACCGGGTACAACACAGCAATGAACAAAGAACAAGGAAACGGTAACACAGGGAATGAAATAACACAATAAAACCACAACTGAAAACCCAAACCATGACAAGAACTGTAAAAATCTGCAATGTAATGTCAACATTTGAGGTACTTGTACTTTACTTGAGTCTTTTCTTTTAATGGCATTTTCTACTCCGTTACATTTCAGAGAAAAATACATTCATCTGACAGCTACTAGCTACTTTACAAATTAAGATTTTTGCACAAAAAACACATGTAGTTTAATATGTGTTAAAATGAATGTGCCCAACAATTGACAGGCCTACAAGTCCAGCTGAGATGATTAGAAGATTAAACACTTTCCAAGGATTTTTCTGCATTGAAATTAGGTCTTCCTAAAGAATTTACGCTGAGCTTTATTTAAATCAGGACAGACTAGTTGCAGATATGAGACAGTTATACACAGCAAAAAAAGTACATTTATTAGGATAACAGCTGAATTGAGTTAGGAGAGCACTGATTAAAAGTTAGGTCTTCCTGAAAGAGTTTACGCTGAGCTACATATGTTTTTTATGGTTATGAGCAACTGGAAAAAAAATTTGGGCAAGATTGGGATGTCGGTTAAATATTGATAAAGTCTATGCTTATTTAAAGCAGGTGTGTTGACTTCTTCATTACTGTAATTTGGACATATCTTGAAAAACTATTTTTTTCAGTATTTTTGCGTATATATTTGGTTACAAAGGGTGCTTACCAACCGCGCGACACAAGACATCAACCCATGTCTGAAATATTGTTGTCTATATAACCTCTACGCACACTCCTCCCTGTGACTGTTACAGCGGGTCTGTTTGTCACCACAACGTCATTTGGAAAATAGTGTAGTAAAATATAAATGTAACGTTTCAGTCTCAAGGTGTTTTTCAAGCGTGTTTGAAGCAATTGTGTAATGTTTTTGTAAAAAATTGAATAACAAGTAGGTGACACACTTTTTGTGTTAGTTTGTGTGTGGTTTTGTGAGCTAGTATAATGTGTGTGTAAGGAGCTTGAAGCCTGGCCAGGTTTTTTGGGGTTACTTTCGGTCTCTGACCCACTGCCTATAAACATGTCCAGATGCCATCCTTGGCGCGCACACACACACACACTAACACACACAGACACACACACAGGGTTTATAGCTTTCTTTCTTCAATCTTTACTTCCCCTGACTCTTTGTTTGTCTTTGCTCCTCCTGTTTTCTCCTTCTCTCTTTTTTTTATTGTGATTCCGTTCTCCCCCCCCCCCCCCCCCCCCCCCCCCCCCTTGTCTCTTTATATGTTGTCTCCTTTTTAACAGCTATATTTATTATGGACACAAACTGACATGAACGGGTTAAAGCAGCATCACCATCCCAATTTTTTTAATAGACATGTAGCAAGCAAGTTCAAATAAAAAGATAACAACTCTATAACTGGGTGCGTAATTAAAGAAACTTCAATAAATAATATAATATTAAAATGCTTTTCATCCTTAATAGAAAACAGATCATAAAGCTGTCTTAAGTATCAGTCTCAAGCGAATGACAATGGATGCATAAAAGTGGTGAAAGAGTGCATGTTGTATCCCAATGAGAGGGGAGGACTGAGAGTCTCTCAAAATAAAAAGGTAGAGCATCCTAGACTTTGTAGGATTTTTGTGTTGTTCCTTTAATATAAAGTAGATTTAAAAAAAGAAGTGTAAGCAACTAATATACTTAGTAAGGGATGGAATAAGATCAAGCATTTCGTATAACCTTTAAAATGTCACGTCAATGTCAAGTTACAGATTTAGGTCCTCAAAAGTCAGTTAATTTCACACAAATCAAGAATCCCATTCTCTTGGATGAAAATCTTTTTTTTTTTTTTTTTCGAGATACTCTTTTGGGCATTTTTAGGTCTTTATTTTATAGGACAGCTAAAGACATGAATGGGGAAAAAGAGGAGGGATGACATGCAGCTAAGGGTTCAGGTCGGAGTCAAACCTTCGGCCGCTGCTTTGAGGAGTAAACCTCTATAACTGGGTGCACGGTCTACGATCCACCACGCCAGCTTGCCTTTTTTTGTTGAGTTTGGCGCTCTTATACGTTGTCACTTTACTTTCTTATATATTCACGCAATATTTACTACAGCCCCTAGAGGGCACCACTTAACAACAAATGTAAAAATAAGTCGTTATAGGCTTCTTGCACAATCGACCTATATGGTTGTCGTTTAGGTGAGGAGGGTCTGTTCAGTTCCTAGTTCTTCCTCCCTTTGTGCTTCTGGGGACACATTTCTAAATGACATTATTGCAGCATACAGCATATGATAGTAATGTGGCCCTTTAAAGTGCCCATATATCGCTCATTTTCAGGTTCATAATTGTATTTTGAGGTTGTACCAGAATACGTTTACATGGTTTAATTTTTTTAAAACACCATATTTTTGTTGTACCGCACATTGCTGCAGCTCGTCTTTTCACTCTGTGTGTTGAGCTCTCTGTATTAGCTACAGAGTGAGTCATCTCACTTGTGTTCCATCTTTGTTGGCAGTCACACAAACACACTACCTATTTAAGGACTACTTACCACTTTGGGCTTTTTCACTTTGTAAACCTATAACATGCACAAAGAAATATGTGTTACACAATAAAGGAAAGGGAAAAGCCAAAAAGCATATTGAGCTGAATTGCTGAATTCACTGAGTATATTGTTAAAGCTTGCAAATATATTATCTATGTAAAATGGGCTGCACTTTGCAAGGCCCGTTTTCTCCACTAGTGAAGCAATCACATCATTAGATCCAAGCTAATTCAACGGCTGGAAGAAGGTGATGGTAACAAACAAGGCTCAACAATCAAAAGTCGGCCAAATTGAATGTTTTTCTGAATAATGTCCAATTCTTGAGTGTCAAGCTTATTACTGGGCTGGGGGGGGAACTGTGGCAGGGAGAGAAGAAGCCTCAGCAACACACCAATCTGTTTCTGGGGCCTGGGACCAGTAGACAATTTTGAGTAGGTTTGCTGCCCAGTATGCATTAAATTTGGGAGGGCAAGTCCAAGGTCTCTCAATATGTCTCTTTTCCCTTTTTTTCCACCACTTTTTTTCCTCCATGTTTTCCTCACTCTCTTCACTTTTGTCTCTGTTGTCATAAACCCTCCATTCTCCCCTTCTTGTCTAGCTCTGCTTTCACCCTAGTGTTGTCTTCCAGTCAAAATTAAAAATCAACACTTTTGTTGAGGATTATTATCAATGTGTAACTTTTTCTTACGTTTTTGTCCCATTTTTAAACACTTTTGATGCTTTTTTTTTCAATATTTGTGACTTTGACGTTTTCAACACTACGTAACACTAACTTAACTTTAGTTTTACAGTTATTTTTGGAATTTATGGTCAATAAACCTCATTTATAGGAAATTAATACCTAATGTTTGAGTTAGAAAATCAGAAATTAGGAATTATTGAGACTAAAATTAAAAGGAATGGATGTTGATGGATAATCACAACTGCAATATGTCGACTATTACTCAATACTATTTCAAAACCACTTACATTTTATTTTTTAAATGCTATAAAATTGAATAAGACAAAAGATAAGATAAGATAATAAGACCCAAAATGAATGAGAGTAGAGATTTTTACTTGCTAAAGAGCAAAGAGCGCTGTTGTTGTTGTGTGGAATCAATCATGTTATTTTGGGTAATTACAATTGGGTAGTGAAAAAGAAAATTGATATAGGAAAATGGGTCAATTTGACCCGAGAACAACATGAGGGTTAAGTCTTTTCTCCTCTCTTACTGTGAAGCGCTCTTTCCTAGCTTGAGTAACATAGAGCCATCTTGTCTCCAGACAGACTGACAGGCTGAAAACTTTATTGAGACGCCTCATTGATTGCAAATCCATTGACATCCAATAGACAACAGGGATCAAGTCTTTATTTGGCTCTGTAACTGTCTACATGGAGACAAGGCTGGGTTTTAATTTCCATACATCCTCCAGCCAAGTTTTCTGCTGGATTGTTGCAGTGTGTTTACCCCGTTAAACTGCCACCTCAGGAATTAGATTGAGACTTACCTACTGTGATCAGTGCTACACGTTTACAATCCTCATCATCTGCACCCGGCTAATAAATTCAGTATTACGCAAAAATATTTCATGTTTAAGAGCTTCTTTTTTCTTTTAATTGGGGCACAGTTCAAACCATGTGTCCAAAGCAAAGAATGGACAACTTTGTCACATGTTGAAGGCAGTCTGTCCAAAGTGCATTATGCCGCTGTACGGGATATATGGAAGAGATATTTAAGACTTGTAATACTTCTTGTAATACTTGTAATAGTCATGTACATGTGTATCAAGTTTGTCATCAGCGGCTAACGGCGTTGTGGTAAGCAGGGAATGGTGGACCCAAATGCAAACAGCAAGCAGGCAGGAAAAATCTGAGTCGGAAGATTTATTTCACCAACAAAAACAAATCATACAAAAACAAAAGTAGTCCTAAAACCAGGAAGTTGCGACAAAAGGAACTCCAGGGAGCACAGAACTTGACTTCGACTGACACATGGAGACACTACAGAGAACAAAATGATCTGGCAAAGGACAAGGGGAAGACAAAGGCTAAATACACAGGGTAACGAGGTAACACCAGGCAGGTGACACAAGGGCTGGGAAACAGGTGAACAACATCAGGCAATCACAAGGGCGGGAAAACCAAAAGACACGAAGTACCACAAGACAAGACCAAAAATTACACAATCACAAAGAGACAAGACATGATAAAAAAACAGGCTACCAACAAAAGACAGGAAAACAGACTACCACAATAAGACAAGACAAAACACCAAAACCATAACAAACGGTATGCGTTCACAGGCAGCATCATTTCCACGCTTCCCATTCATGGCTATGTAAGTAGCCAGGCAAAGCATTTTGGTAGTTTGAGGCGACGTCGAGTTGCCCAATCCTGATTAGCTGAGGTCCAGGATGTTTGAAGCAAATCGGGTTTGTCCAGCTTAACTTGCCTCTCAAAACTCCCAGAAGTCTTCGTTCTTTGAAATCTAAGTTTAGTGAAATATTCTCGGAAAACAAGAGAAAGTTTCCAACGGAGCCACCATTTTTGGTCTATTTTGACATCCCTGGGCAACCTAAGCCGAAAGCCCACGAGTAAAAGCGTTGGCTCACCTGCAACCATCACGGTGTTCGATGGCTGGAGCTTGCTTTCTTTGGTTCTCAGTGGGCGTTGAAGAAACAATTGCTGAAACGGCTAGTGGCAAGCCCAGAGGCGTCCAGTCTTAAATCTTGGGAAGCAGGGTGATCCCTCCCTCAAACAAATGCCCCTCTGGACATGTATCTTAGTAGCTAACACAACATTTCCTCCAGCTGCTTTCTTAACAGTGAAAGCCTTCTGGCAATTCAGACTTAAGACTTCAGGCTCAATCCTTTCCAAAACCAAGAACCATTTTAAGTTTCTTCATTCATGCACAAATCAAGTACAAAACATTGATTTCAACCGTCTCTGTTCTACACCTACATGTATTGATACTAAAACGCCACAGGGACTCTGCTGAGATCCAATATCAGACAATGTTGTACCAAACGTAGTGCAGTGTATGAAGTATTCAAGACAATCAGGTGGTCCCATATTAGCACACACATGTTCCTCCTATTCCCCTATATGCAACAAAAAAAGTTGCTTTTCATCTTCTGTCCAGAATCCTGCACATCTCCACTTTTGCAAACCCGCCTCACACCTGCGAAGCTTAGCAAATCTAAGAGATAGATAGATAGATAGATAGATAGATAGATAGATAGATAGATACAGTTCATAGATAGATTGATAGATACTTTATTCATGCTTAAGGAAATCTGTGTTTCTGTCTGAAGAAGAACATAAGACATACATTTGCTTTTTTTTTTAATATGGAAAGAAGGAGCAGGACCCCAGAGTTTTATTTCATATATAGATTATATTACATTAATTGTATAGTTTGCAATTGTATCCATGCCAACAGCTGCTGTAGTACCAATATGGCAACATCAGCTGTCTGTTCCCTGTCCTTACCTTTAGATATCCAATCATAAATAGAATACAATTACAATATAGATAGATAGAAAATGCATGTTTTTCAGACCCCCACCAAACTTATTCTCAATTTATTGTTCATCTGACCGGTTCCTGAGAATAGGTATATTTTCCATATATTATCTGCTCTATTCAAAAGTTTGTGTTTGTGGAACCCTTTAAAGTGTATCAATCCGTGAGGTCCTATGAAGAATGAGAATATGTATTGCATCGTCAAGTGGTAATATAGTTAAAGGGTAATTAACGTATTTTTTTCTCAAAATGGCCCCACCTTTCCGATGTTTTTTCCGTCTAAGTGATTGATGGAAACAACAATGTTTGATATTGGTCCAGAATGCTGCAGTCGCCAGCGGCGAAACAAGCTACAATAGTAGTTAATAGGGCAATTATCCAGCTTGTCCAGCTTGTCTTTACCTTTAAAAAAGTGCTTGTTTTGCCACTGACCGGCTCAGGCTCAGTCAGGACTGCTGCGATCTTCCTTAATACTGGACTAATTTCAAAGATTGTTGTTCCCATCAGTCACTTAGATACAAAAACATTCGAAAATAGGTTGAGAAACACAATAGTTACCCTTCAGGCAATTGTGTTTCAGCTCTGTTAAATGGCGGCTTTTCAATCAAGTTAACTCGTTTTCCAGTCCCCGTCCTGTTCCGTAAATGGATGACACACACACACACACACACACACACACACACACACACACACACACACACACACACACACACACACATATTTGGTATTATGTTTCATTAATCTGCAAATAAGGTTTTGGAGTTCAGACTGTGTCTTAAAGAGAATTTGACAAGATTAAACATCCCCTCCGGTGAGTAATTGATGGCAAGAGACAGATGGATAACGTACTGTACACTAACACACACAAAGGGATTCAAACTCAAAGCTATTTTTAAAAGCTCAATGTCACTGCTGGCAATAATTACACATGATGTAATCATGCTTATTAATCATGAATTATGCTGAGTATGGATGGGTGTATTTGACAGAAGAGTTGTCAATTTGTCACGAAAGTAGCGTTTCTGCAGCTGTGTGTGCATGAATATGTTTATGGAATTCCTAAAACAGTAATGTCCACTGCAGTGGATTTTTTGGCAAAAATCATAGTGGTTCATTTTAGACTATTTACATTTCAGACTATTTAGTAGCTAAAGACAGTGAATGTTGCATTTACATGACCCCAAATGAATTCTAATGCTTTGCTCTTTAAGTTTAGTGGAGTTGTTAAGTTAACTGGGAGCTACCCACACAGTTGTTTAGGTGTTTCTGTATTTCTTTCTGTAATGCTTTGTGTTTTAATCTGTGAGGCCTTATGAACATGTTGACTGTGTGCTACAAGAAACCTTTGGCAGAAATGTGTATTGCAAGTGCCAATTTAGTTAAAGGGTACTTACCGTTCTTTTCAACTTGGACCCTATTTTCCTATGTTTTGTGTAGTGACTGATGGGAACAAAAAACTTTGATTTTGGTCCAGGATTGAGCAAGATCGCTGCAGTTGGCAGCAGAGAAACAAGCTACAACGTAAGTTAACAGGGCAATTGTGCAGCTTGTATTTACCTTCACAAAAGTTCTTGTTTTGCAACTGATAGACTCAGATTAATATTCTAAGTGTCTAACAACGTTATGGAAAGGATTTCTAAGGAGGTCAACCTTTCTCTTGAAGAGTAAGATCATTTTAAAAAAAAACATAAAACCATCCGTCAAATTGAGTTCGCCAAACCCACCAGACTTCATGTGAATAAACAGTAACTTTAGCATTGTTAAAAAGGCTTCGTTCTAAGTAGACAAAAACAAAATAAAACTATGAAATGCCGTTTCTGGTAGTCTTTCCACTTTTCCAACCATCACAACTCCAGTTTGGGTTAAAATAAACCCATTGTTTACTGAGTTAAATGTATTTAAGTATTGCTTTTTATTCCATCCATCCATCTTCATCTGCTAATCCGGTATTGGGTATCGGGGGCAGCAGCTCTTACTTTTATTGCTTTTTTTAAATGGAGTCTGGTGGGTTTGGTGCTAGTGACTTCAGACCCGTTTCTGAATGAAAGGTCTCAAATTGGTTTTAAAGGTCTATCTCTGAAAGGATCCTTACCATAATGTTGTCAGCCACTTAATATTAATCGGAATATTAATCTAAGTCTGTCAGCAGCAAACGACTACTTTTGTAAAAGGTAAATACAAGCTGGACAATTGCCCTGTTGACTTACATTTTAGCTTGTTTCCTGGATATTCTGAATATATGGGTGCGTTTTTTGTTTCAGTACTGAGAATGCTACAATGGAATACAACTCATTTAGGCATAACAAAGAAAACTAATATTTTGTGGGTCCACAAAATTAATTCAATCTCCTATTCATTTTCTACTGCGCAGCCCCAGACTTTAGACTTACTTTTGTGGTTTCTGGCTCTGAGAGAGTAGCTAACTTTCCTAAGCCATGAAAATAACATATTGGAATTATTAACTTAGCTGGTGTTCCCCTTTAAGTTTTCATCATTATTGTCATTATTTATTATGTATCATCATACAGGATATCTGTTTGTTATTTCGATCAAAGAGCAGCTTTATTACTTATCCTTGGCTCATTGGGTTTCAAACTCTCGTCTAAGAGTATTAAATATGGACTTTTTTGCTCAAGACTCCTAACTCTTGGCCTGGCACACTGAATGAGACTCTGTAACACACACACACACACACACACACACACACACACTCTTACATACATGTGTGCACTGATGTGACCTGACTTATGCGATAGAAACCGGCCTCTTGAGTAGATGGACCATAACAGACACTCTATGTCCACACGCGTGTCCTTCAAACACAGACATGTTATTACCCTGCAACCGATAAGTGTGTATGTATAGTTACAGGGCCTGGACCCTCACTGTCTAGGACACATAACAGAGCCCCCCAGTCTGCTTCCTATCTCTTAAACGCAAAAATACTTACACACAGACTCAGCTGCTGGGGAAACGGCGCAGACGTGCTCTCGCTTTGGAGGGCACCAGAAGAGGCAAGTTCAGCGAATGTAACAAAGAGATGGAAGGATAAAAAGGTGATTAAATAGAGTGTTGAACAGAGACGACTGAGTGTAAGGACTTGAAGGGAAAACGATAGAGAGGGTGATGTGAACGAGATGAGGCGTCCTAGGGCAGACGGGTTGGACGAGTAAGGAGAGGGTGTCTGCTTTATCTTTGCCCAGTTTAAGAGCGTTACCATTTACGGTGGAGCTGATGGAATAGTTGTGTCTCTGCCAACTATGTGACACAGCCCAAAGTCTATCTATTTACTCGGGAAGGTCAACCTCTCTCTCACTTTACATAAGGAACCTCCCCGTCTGTATGGCCACCCGTCCCTGTCGTCCCTACATCCGTTTTCTAAAGCTCTCCTGTCAGTCTTTCCCCTCCCTCCATGAGCGCCGGTGATGTCAGAATAACTCGAGGCGAAGTTAAGAGGCATAGAAAAGACAGGAGTGTCGAGGGAGACGTGGCAAAATGCATGGTCCCTGTTTTGGAAATCGTTGCTGTTATAGTGGAAGCCTTTTAGCACTGACATGAATATTGATTCAGCATGTAGTTGGTACAGAATAAAGTGATCTGAAGTCACTTTTGGGTCACTTGGTCTACATTTCCCACAGGCAACGTTTCGACTTTATTAACCTCAAAAGCTATCCCCCTAAATTCAAAAGGTACTGCTCAGCAGTGCTACATGTTGGTGTTTCTGAAGAAGGTGTGTATCCTATACTTAGTTTGTTTAATGTGGATAGGAATGGAGGGTTTACTTTGAAAAGGGCAAGTTTCAGGGTCAGGAGCTTAAGGTTGATGTTAAGGGTCGAATTACACACATCGAAAATCCAAAACTTGCAGCTTAAACACACTGTTCGAGAAACACTGATGCCATTTGAAGATAAAACAAATAGCATGGAGCTTTGCTTTGTGCAACTTAATCACTGTGGCTTACATAATTACTCCCAACAAGAACAGAACCATGAACTATTTTTTTTGTTCTGCTTCCTTGCAGTAATGCAATTAGCTAAGCCTGCCCAACCTTAAAACTAGTGTGCTAACATTCGCTTGGAAGCCCAAATGTACTTTACATAAAACACCAAGTACAGCTGAGGGTGATGAGAATATGCTTTTATTTTTTACGTATTTGGACATAAACCAAATATTGGATTGAAAGACGCTGACCCCACTTTTGTGAAGGTGGCTCACTTAGCTGGGGTGCAACAGGAGCTTTACATCAAGATTGAAAACCTGTTGTCAGGCACAGGGACCTGGATGATATGTATGTATGTATGTGTGTATAACAGATGTGTCCAGGGTGTGATTTGTGCAAAAAGCAGAGTGGAGGATGCTTTTTGATCATGCACAACAAAACAAAACATTCAAGAATTAAATCCCCCTTTCCATGTCAAAACACTTGTTTATGAAATTCAATATTCAATGGAAAATAATCTCAAAATGAAATAGTACAACTACATAAAGCACTTAGTTCACTTTACGATGACAACAGAATACTTTCACTCTTACCCTAACACTTGTTTGAGTGTTTTAACCAAAATCATTTTTCTCAACTTTAACTAGTGGTTTTGGTGCCTAAACTTAACTGTCATTGCGGCGTGACGCTAACCTTTTCTGGCTAAACTCCCAAGGTCACCTGGTGGAGCCTGTACCCGGCTCCTAGTCACCTGGTCACTGTTGCTTGCTCTGGAAGAAACTACTAGAACTGTTGGGTCCTTGCAAATTCTGGAGTGTGGTCTAGACCTACTCTGTAAAGTGTCTTGAGATAACTCTTGTTATAAATAGATACTATGAATACAATTGAATTATTGGCGGCTAAACAACTGCAGCTGGTAGCCAGCGTCCCGGAGCCCTGTAGCGGCTGAATCCAACCAGCAACTCCCGCTCGGATTTTTAAATTTTATGGCAGTTATTGGTCATGTTTCATTGCTTGAGGTCATTATGGTTTGATTGTATGTTTCTACAAATGGGCATGTCTGTTCTTATTCCTTAATTTTGGCCCCCTTCAAATTGAAAGCAGCCTGATATTTAAATGTGTGAGGTAGGATGAGGTTCAGTTATTGTAAGGCTGTGGCTTGTTTTATTTCCAAAGGTTATGGAACTTACAGTAGTCAGTGTTTTTCAAGACCTCTTGATGCATTCTGATGCTTTATGATGCACACACATTAGCTTTTGCCCTTGCCAAATCCTGCGAGACAGTGGAAAGACCCTTTGGTTGTGCTTCTTGCTCCAGCCAGAGACAACATTTATTCAGCTTTTATCCTGCCTTGCCGGCGGAATGCAGAGTTGGCATCTGAAGGCCCTGGCCTCCCTCCAAGACAGGGCTAAGAAAAGTGTTTTTCTAATTTGTACAATGGTGAGATGTTGATGGCAAAACAACAACTCCAAATCCTGGTTTATAGAGGAAAGGCTTTTCTAGCCCTTAGGCCATGAAATCAGAAAGAGAGAATCAATGAAGTGATCAAATGGATTCAGTTATTTCCTGGTTCAGTGAGATGTCAAATAACATATGGCCTGTATTAGGCAAAGTCTCTCTTGCACTTGCTCATAATCGACCATTTTTCCTCTGCATTGTCTGATCAAGTTCTTGTTTTAGCTTTTTGTAACGTGGTTAATATGCTGAAATAATCATTTAAAACAGAGAAGAGTGTGTATGCAATAACAACGTATAGACTGAACAATTTACAGTTGATTTGGAAGATGTTGAAAATGGCATAACTTAAAAAAGAACCAAAAACTGTCCCTGGAAGTGAGTTATACATACATACATACCTACATACCTACATACACACATATATGTAGTGCTTTTGCATTTTTTATCACCAGAAAATCTTGATAGATAAAACATATCAACACATGGTATCCAGTTACATTTTCTTTAAAGGCATCTTTCTATGTCCTCAAGGACACCGTACAGGGGATATATAAGACATTTTAAAAGCATCAAAAAATAGTATACAATATTAAAAACAACAGAAAAAGGCAGAGCAATAGACATTCAAGTGGAATAGGCCATTTTAAAGAGATGTTTTGAGTTGTGATTTGAATTGGGGGAATGAATCGATGTTTCTAAGTTGGGCTGGTGGGGCTCAATGCTGTGCTCCCCTGTCCCCATGGTGGACGGGCGGAGGGGACAGAGAGGTGTATGGAGGAAGTGGATTGAGTAGTGGATGCCGCATTTTTGATCCATCATTCACCTGAGTCAAATCAGCACTATTATTGAATTACAACCAGTCACACATAAGAGTGAGTGTACTAGGCCCCATTTCCTGCTTGAAATGTACTCTTCTGTAGCATGCCTTAGCAAACCACTTGATTAAACTAGCTCACAAAACCACACACACACACACGCACACCAGACATGGTGCTGCATCATTGACAGTCCGGGGCGGAGCAGAGTGTAGCATCCCGTTTGGATTAGATCACATCCGATTAGGTGACATTACATTAGCGCTAACCAGATTATACTATTCCTCATCTAACACATCACCTAATGCTGCTAAAGCCTCATTACCCAGGACACAGCCATCAAAAGAAGCAATTAGATAAGCAAGAGCGTCTTTCTCACTTACACACTCTTACCGAGGACACATTCATCTCCCTCCAGGAGGTGGTAGGCACACCTCAGTGGCCATTTGTCAATTAAGAAATTTCTCCTATTTGAAAAAGTGAGCCTTAAGTAGCATGCGTGTGTGGTTCTCTGTGTATTTTTCAACCTCTATGTCTTTTGTGTGTTCCAATGTGTGTTTCTATGTGTGAGAAAGGATTTTATGGTCTCATTCTCTTTAAGTAATCTTGCATGATGTCTGAGGAATGTCTAATATACAAGCTGGAACAATAGCAGAGCAGAAACAGTGGGGGG
Source organism: Etheostoma cragini (assembly GCF_013103735.1). Taxonomy (NCBI): domain Eukaryota; kingdom Metazoa; phylum Chordata; class Actinopteri; order Perciformes; family Percidae; genus Etheostoma; species Etheostoma cragini. The sequence goes on along the minus strand of NC_048427.1, from coordinate 19,756,211 downwards.
AAAATAATGATCTGAACCTCAAGGCCAGATGTCTGCAGTCCAAGTCTCACCTCATAAAAACTGTACTTTTTGTTCTGGCTTATCAATCGCATCTATTATAAAGCTGTGTATGGAAGTGTGAGTATGTGCAGGGCTTTGTGCATACAATCTTTGTGCATCCATGGCAATGCCTGTGGGAGTTTATGTGGGTTCGTGTGTGTGACCTGGATGTGTAAGTGGTTAGTTGTGTGACTTTGGGGTACACCTCTGTGCATTTGTGGTATGGAAAGCTGATGTCCCTGCCTGTCCGGTGGCCTCCAAAGGGACCTGTAATAGAGCCCAACCAACAAAGGATTTTTAAGGCCAATGCCCATGTGAATATTTGGTCATTTAAAAATCTGATATGCCGATATATCAGCCGATATAGAGCATATATTTAAACGCGTTACAAAACATAAACAGATTTCCCTAACATTATTATGTTATTTGTAGTTATTTATGAGTTCTCCCTAAAATAATATGACAATAATTTGTTTTATTGTCACAACAGAACAGAAGAACATCATAATATATTAAAGGTCTGATAAATGTATAAACATACAAACTTAAGATATGAAACTTAAAGTCCTTTGAACAAAAACACGTCAACAAAAAATAATCAGTGTTGCCGACAGGGAGGTTGTAGAGCGTCCTCTGGTGGACAGACTATGCAAACGCCAACACTCATAACATAGTTTACAGTCCGTCTATTATTTTTTAAATATTCATTGGGACCTTTGGCTGAGTAGTCTTTCTAATTACTTAATTTGACGGATTCTTGACGTTCTTCACCTGCGCAAATTATCGTTTAAGTTGACGAACATCGTTTGTGTAATTCATGGCTAAATTCCAACAATTATCCCATCAAAAAACATTAATCTCCCCTCATTCACTACCAAATGAATTTTTTTCCTGTAATAAGGTCCCATGGTTGTCCACTAGAAGGGGAGGGACTTTGCCTCTCTATTACACTAGCGTGAACGTGTGTGTGTGTGTGCGTGTGTGTGTGCGTGTGTGTTTCTACATGGCTGTGTGTGTGGGCATTCATCAGAACACAAACATCCAAGTGCCCCAGCATTTGTTTACCCTTTGATCTACTTTTTAATCGTACAATGCATATGTGTCTGTTTGTGTGTCTGTGTGTGTCTGTGTGTGTGTGTGTGTGTGTGTTTGTGTTTGTGTGTATAAAGGATTTTCCGCTGCACTTGTCGTTACAACTGAATGGACACAATAAAGCAGATGGATCAAACAAATAGACGCGTCTGTCTCTGTCTCTGTGAACCCAGAGACAGACACAAGAGACAGACGATGAAAAAGAGGTGAGATGAAACGGAGAGGAGCTTGTTTTTCAGGAAGCAGCCTGTGGTTTAAACAAAAAGACAGGAGGGGGGAGGGTGTACAAATTATGTATCTATATAAAAAAAAATATTGCACATGTATTATTACCCTACAAGTAATGTGATGAAATACGCTTCACTTATATTATTTTTGCCACAAATCCCTATCCAGCTCCTCCACTCCGATTGCCTTCTTATTTCTCCTCGTCATTAGTTGCTGTCATCTCACGTAACAGCCGAGCTCACAAGAGCAATACTAACAAATGTGAGCTTGTTGGAGATGGATATTTTCTTAGATTTATTGCACATAAGGCGGACAAGGATATGGGGAGTTAATTGATTTTTGATTCAAAAAACATTATTGATTCAAAAAAAAAGATTCACAATATGTGAAATGTAGTTACTATTCCCATGTATGTATGTATGTATGTACCTATGTATGTATATTCATATCCATATTATTCATGTGGATTTGTCGGTTTTGTTTAACATCCTGTTATGATGTATGTGTATGTGTGATGTCTGTGAGCCACTGGGACCTTGAATTTCCCCTTTTGGGATCAATATTTTATATAAATGAATTAATTTTTGGAATTCTATGAATTGATTTTGAATCGGTAGAGCTTGAATGCTAACGGGCTAATCACAGTGGAGTTGAATTATGATTTTGAAAGGAAGTGCAACGTAACAAATAGTCAAACAAATGTGTGAGGTAATGAGTAATCAGTGATGCTGTTTTCAATTTAAAGAACCAAGACTGTTGCAGTTGGGTGTTATTCAGCCCTTAATCATTGTATTTATCCTCTTGAACCTCAAAAAATGTATACAAGAAGTGGCTGCCTATACCCTCTACAATGATTGGCCAGGAGTCACATCTATTGTAATATTCTATCGAGAATATATTTTTTGGGGGAAATATTTACCACAAAGGCACAGTATAAAAAGAAAGGATAAAGGCCGTAAAACATCTCATCCCCGATGCATGAGAGATAAGAACAGGAGGTCAGTAAAGGCCCACAGCTGTTGGCCTCGGGGCAGCTAGTGGGTTACTCCTGCCCCCGTCACGGTAGAACGCTGGGCATAGAAACGGTCCTAGTTTGTGCTTTTTGTCAGCTAAACTTGAGGATACTTCAACCATAGAGGTGGCAGATCTGACAACTCTCATTTACTAAAGGTTTTTTCAGGGTTTAGAAGGCAGGTATTACACATGGCTTGGCCTTAGTTTTTTCCAGCCAAAGGAAAAGATGTTTTACTTGCCCGATTGCTAAACTTACTTACAAAATGTAGACCTAGTATTTAAATAAAATCAACAGGGATTTGGACAACTGTTATGATATATTAACATACAAAATATACAATGAACAGGCAGCAATTACATAGCTGGGACAATTCTAAGTTATTCCTTAGATTACTGGGGGAACAGGTGCTCCAAGGCGTCTGGCGTTTCACAGCTATTGTGCTATTGTGCATTGTTTCAGTGAAACCCATTTGGAACAGATTGCAGCTGCAGAAGCAGCCGCTGCTCAAAGTTCAACCTGGTTGAACCTGGTGGTGCGCTGAACCCAGAGGCAAGCACAGTGTTTTGTTTGAAGGGCCCTTAAAGCTTTGGTGTGTAACTTTTTGATATTAATGAACGTTCGTTACATTCCCGCCATTGCCAAATTAGTTGTCGCAAAGCTAATCCAGAAAATTCCACAACTCTCTCTGTATTTCTCAGTATGTTCAGAAGCTTGTGTGGACCGGCGACTTTCGCACATAGAAGCTCGAGTGAAAATAAAGACCTCTTCGGAAGAGTTGATTGTGTTTCTTAATCCTCTGTGCTCTCCTTGGCTACTCGCAATTGTGTGAAGTCAGGGTGGAGGCTGTGCACGTTCACAGAAGGCTTGTGTCACGTTGACGCATTTTTCAACAGTCAACAGTTTTGTTACTCAGAATTCCTCATGACAGAAACTTAGCACTATAGCTGATGTCATATTTGGGTTTGGGAATTTTCCAACCAGGCATCTTCAGCTCAACGACCAACTATTGCTGATAAAAACTCACCATATGTCAAGAACTGAAATATTGTTACACCCATTTAACTTTTTAAACCGTTTCAATACAAAGAGTCCTTGGGCAAGGCATTGAACCCTGAATTGGTGAATGTTTATCTGATGAGCAGGTGGCACATTGTATGGCAGCATCTGCCTTCAGTGAATGTTGAATGGTTCCTGTACTATGTAAAAGTGCTTTGAGTAGACTATTTATATTAACATTTCTTTTCACTGAACTAAAGGCCCTTTAATACGGGGGTGTAACAACTAAATTACACAAATATGCGAAATAGGCCGAAAAGCCAAAGCATGAAAAGCTAACATTTAGCTTAAGCAAAACATTCTGATTGAATTTAATTCCATCAGGTAAACAGTTACAATGTCGCCTATATGTCCAGGGGTTTTATTGTTAAAGGTAAGAACGGAATGAGTGTCTCCGTTGTTGGTGCCCTTTTTGTGCTAGCCCGCTAAACAACAAGTTGTTTTTAAACACAAGATTACATTTATTTTTGACTTGGCCGATCGGACATCTGCATGAGGCATTCCACTTAAGAGTTAACAGAGTTAACTTTCTCTGGGCAAGCGGGACGAGCATTACTGTTGAGCCCTGATTTAGGTCTGACGACTTAAAAGTAGCAGTGACAACAAGGGTGACATAAGCCAGTGTAATTCCGTTTAGAAGCGTCAGGCTCTAAGTTATGGTGCAATATTTTCGTCTTGGTGTTGCCGGACCTTCTGTACTGCCTCGGGGGCCTACTGTTGCATTCTGGTCTCACGGGAGTAATGACTTAATACTGAGCAATACCTTGTAAGTGTTAACTTGTTCAAACTCAGATATTCTGTTAAGATACTCTTATTGAAGTTTTCTGTAGACAGTGCGGGGTTTTGAGTGCTTACACTGAGCACATAGTGAATGACCCATTTCAAATTCCAACCACAAAAAAGTTCTGCTACTTTTAAGAGTTTTGTAGAGTTATTTTTCATTGGTGAAGGTTTCCCTAGCAGCCCCCTATACTTTAGCCATTTTGTAACCCATCAACTATTAATTGTAGTCATTCGAAGTGGTACATCATTTGCAATTCACCATTTCAAATGCCAAACCTTGCACACAGGAAATAAAGTCTATCTTGTGTGCACAGTGTCCAATAGTTGCACAAATGCACAGTGACCTGCATCCCACAAGTGACTCCAGTGTGCAAGAAGGTGTGAGGGCCAGTCCATTGCTGCTTGCAGCTTTAAATTAGATATTTTTCAAGCTGAAATTAAACATTACATATTGCCTTTAAATACATATTGTGCTAATTTTTTTGGTTCATACTTATATTTCTGGTTTCTACTACATGTCTGTCTGAATTTACTTGTATTCCTTCTCTGTCTGAAAAGCTCACTATTTGCACCTCCACCCTCCTGGAAAAGCTCCGACGGCTCTGATTGGTCTTGGTGTTTCTGTACCGTCATTGCAGCCGATAATGACTGTAACTACACTGTAGCGGCCGTTTCTACCACACAACGGTGCGGAAGTCCTGGAAATATGGGCTGTGTGCATTTTTCTGTGGATTCATCATTTTAATACTTTCAAAGTATTTAGATAGCACTTTGACCTGCTTCATAATCCAAAAAGACATGCAAATCTTACTTTTTACAACATGGGACTAAAGCGGTAACCCAAACATGATTTTGAGCTGGAGTTAGGCCTAGTCTTTAAATAATTTATCATTCTTAACTCTTTGTACTATTCTTTAGATTTGAAAGGAAAATGAAGGTCCCTTGCCAAACTCCTGAGTCTAGACATACTGTAACACATGAAAGCTTTGCTTTAATTGCTTCAAAGCAGGGATACTGGGCCAGACATTTCCCATATGACCTGAAAGCAACACCAGTGACAATTTTTCATAATAACCGACTGACTCTGTGTCTCCGTTGCTTTAGTGCTCTAGACAAACTGGTGCCGTAATGCAGGATGATGAGCTGTTATTCAACTGGTGATGTGGTCTCTGTATTCCTGTATCTCTGTATCCATGCTAGAGTTGTGTAATCACTGCTTAAACACTCATGGTGTATAGTGAATAGTGGCAGCCCACCGGGACGGGCTTAATGACACACACTGTGTTTACATTACATTACCTCCTGGTAATGTTTCTGTCGGAACAACAACTTTTTTACACACACACACACACACATACACACACACACACACACACACTCACACACAGGGATATTGAGACTGTAAGATGGGCAGTGACACACACATATGCAACAATTCACTTTTATGACGGAGAACATGCAAACACAGATCAGTCCCTCAACGCCTTCCATCCTCCGTGTCATGTCAGCGCAATGTGTGTGTGTATGACACCAGGTTTGAGTTGTGTAAACTGTTTATTGCATGGAGATGAAAGGCCTCATGAAGCCTGTCTGGGGTGTTACACAGCCCAGAGACACAGCATTCCCATCAGCTCTGTTCTCCTCGCCGGTAATTACGGGTACTCAATGTAGTTGTCTGATTTACATACTGTGTCATATTTGGATGTGCCGCGCCTTTTATCTTCTGGCTTGTGTTTTTTTCTCTTGTCCGTCTGCATTGCCTGTTTTTCTCTGTTTTTCTCCTGGTTGTTTTTGGCATTTCCACATACAGTACACACCAGTTGTTTTATGTACTGTAGCTGTGAGGTGCAGCCCAATTCTAGGTACCCAAAATGTCCCATTAACTTTGATTAAGGGCCATGGTTAGCATTGCTAAGCCTCTGTCCTGATTGGCAGGTTGGTATGTAGCCACAGCCTAAAGCATCCCCTGCTTTATTGTCTTTTTTAGAACAAGTGGGACAGTAATTTACAAAATGAACGTCATGCTGTATTGAAGAAGACTGGACACTAGTGATTAAGGCCATACACTCTGTATGAAAATGTTGATTGAGTAATAAATCAAGTGAGAAGTGGGAAAAATTTCTATTAGACTTTAGAAACAGACCTCATTTTGGCGCCAGTGGAGTCGCCCCGTGTTTGAAATGAGATAGAATGCAGGTTAACAGTTTGAGAGTGGCACATTTCACAATCAGGCATTAACCTCTCCTCTCTCCTTGTCTCTTGTGTCTCTGTCTCCAGCCGGACGAGCTGACCAATGCGTTGGAGATCAGTAACATCGTGTTCACCAGCCTGTTCTCTCTGGAGATGCTGTTGAAGGTTTTGGTCTACGGGCCCTTTGGCTACATCAAGAATCCCTACAATATCTTCGATGGCATCATCGTGGTGATCAGGTGAGCTGCTGAACAGAATTCTTCCCCAAGCCATGAAACAATACAGGGGATCATTCTCCCTGCTTCCTGATTCTTTTTTTTTGTTTAAAATAATGTCACTGGGAACACATGATTTGAAGACCCTATGCATATTATTATACAAGACAGCTGTAAAGCTACAGTCATGGTAGCTTTCTATCCAATGAACCCAACTCAGCCGTGACAAACATTTTGATTTTACTTCACACAGTGGTAAAAAAACAAAGTGTAAACACTCTCTGAGAGTGATGCTGCAGTCTCTACTCTGGTAATAAACACGGTCATGACACACCACTAGAAATGGCTTTTCCATTTCCAAAGTGCTTCACTATTGCTATTTTCCTGAATTTTCTTGGCACGTAAATGGCAGGTTAGTCTCACTGAAACAAGAAAATGCATGCTCACATATGTCAGTTCTATGGACTTTGAATACAATATGGAATAGAAGCTACGTATGTGGCCATATCCTATGAAAATCATCTTTACCCATTAAAATGTTATCCTGACTCATGCCATTATTCAAGAATTCACTGTGCAAGTTTTACTACAAAACACTTTTGTTTTCAGTAAATTACTGACTAATTAGTCAGTTTCCCACATTGTTTAATTAACTACAAGTTGTGTACAGTTTTAACCATTATTGCGTGATGTGTTAGTGTCACTAATGAAAGATGGAGACTGTCCACTCCCCGAAAAAAGGCCACATATGTAATTTGTTTAAGCAGCACTGGTCTTGAACATTTATTGAACACAGAGCTGCAACTAACGATTGTTTTCATTGTCAATTATTTTCTCAAATTATTGATTATTGAATGTTTTCCTTTTTTTCATAAGATTACTCAATGACTTAAACCAATTAATCGAATATAGGAATAGTTGCCGTTTAAATTAATGGTTGACAACTAATCAGTGTATCGACTGATCGTTGCAGCTCTACTTTAACATTCTTAGTTCTTATCACGTCATGTTTAGAAACAGTGACAATGGATGTAGTACGAGCATTACTTCTTCATAACTCTCAAACTGAGCAGGGATCGGAGAGTTTTGGGCTGTTTGAAGACCTTAGAGCTAACATGAATGCATACGTGTGTCTCTCTTCTCTTTGGACAGTGTGTGGGAGATCGTGGGTCAGCAGGGTGGCGGTCTGTCGGTGCTCAGGACTTTCCGGCTGATGCGGGTGCTGAAGCTGGTCCGTTTCATGCCGGCCCTGCAGAGGCAGCTGGTGGTGCTGATGAAGACCATGGACAATGTGGCCACCTTCTGCATGCTGCTCATGCTCTTCATTTTCATTTTCAGGTAGGTAGGCGACGGAGCATCCTTGCATTCTGTCTAAAGTCCTGTTTGCAAGGGATTCATATTTTCTGGGGACCTTGTGTGATTTAGATATTACTTACCCCCCTCAACATCTGTGTTTTGTGTGGCCCATTTGCACGGGATAAGCGAAGACTGTGATTTACTCTAATTTACTTTACTGATCTGTAACGTTACCCTGAGAGTTGGCTACTTGGAGGCACGCGGAGGATTGCCTGGGGCGAGTTGGGTTTTTTGTGTCTTTTGGTGCCAGGCTCGTTAGAGGCCCCGTGGCAGCACCCACACAGTATCGACTTTATTCCTGTGAAAGCAGCCCCCCGCAATCCCATATCTGTCTATGTGAAAGAGGGATTCAAAGGGAACAGGAAACAAAAACCTTCAAAAATGATACACAGACCTTTCTATTCACACGGGACTAATATCATCACAGTACGTGACTACAAAAGGCAATCTTAAGACTGAAAAAAAGCAGGTTTGCTTTCAAGTACTTAATACAAGATTGTACAAAAACACATACATAACATTGTATGACATTATGAGCTGTCTAGTCCTTGTTGCAGGAGGAACAACATCAAATAAAGTTAAAATAGAAAACAGACGGGGTAAACTAAAGGGAGTTTGATCAGTGACCGTGAAACTGATTCCGCAGATGGTAAGCACAAAGGTGTGGAATTAAAGTACATTAGTAGATAAGGACATTGGGACTTAAACATGAGACCCAAATAGCAGAGGGAAGCAGAGCTCAGCACAGATAAGCGACAGGAAAAAATTTGATCAGTCGGTGGGGTGACAAGGCAAAGTGATTCCTTGTTTTCCTCAGCAACTCTTCTTTCTGCCTGGTTAGGCCTGTGGCTGAGCTCAGCAAGGACCAATGTGTCAAGGTCACAGACACACCATATCCTTATTGCAAAAATGCTTTTTAACGCTTTAATGATAAAATAAGTGAAGAGGAAATAAAATAAGAGCAAATGTGCTGGGAACTATCAACAACGCAGTATGGCAAATGTCATTGGTTTCTTTCAAAAATATGTCATTTCTCTTTAGGCCCCTCTCCTTAGCTTCAGATTTAATATAATTCTCTATAGCATTAAAGTTTGCTACATTACATTTCAAGACTGAGGATTTTGAACAAACACCTACCACTGACTCTACTAGCAACAATTATGTAATGTCATGAACTGGCCTAAAGTCAGGGACCAAAAAAAGGAGTAACACATTAAATATAACAAATTGAATGAATGATGTTGATCAGGAAGGTCAGTAGATGAGTGTTGTGTGCAATGGGTGCAAACAAAACACAAAACCTTGCCAAGGAGCATTGAAGCAATTCTGGAGGCTCGTGGTGGAACAACACCTTACGTTTTTTCCTTACATTTTTTCATGTGTACTTTATTAACTGCTGTGACAATCTTAATTGCTACTCATAAAACCACCAAAAATCTACTCACATCCAAGATCATAACCATTACTTAAACTCTTTACTCTGTGTGTGTGTGTGTGTGTGTGTGGGTGTTCATCCCTGGTGCGGTTTATCTGTGCATGTGCTTCTTCCTTTCAGCAGCTTGTTAAGATGTGTGTATATGTGAGTGCACGTTTGTGGGGGCACACATGCACTTGAGTAGGGTCACACATACACAAACACACACACAGATTTCCAGGGGCCTTGTGTATGCGTATGTAAACAGCCTCTGATTTGAGTGAAGAGTTGCCAAGTGGACACAGCAGAGGCCTGTTCATTATTCCGTCCGCTCCAGCTGAGCTTCAGTGTCTGTGTTTCTGAAGAAAAGACAGACTGCTGTACACACTCACTGCTGGTTCATAATCATAACACCCCCCATTAGCTGTCTTACTGTACAGTATGTAGCGGTGGTCTTTCTTTCTTTCTGTTCACCCTGTTAAGATTAGAGTAAAGAGTAATGATGACGTTCAGTGTGGTGAGTTATCTTGACAAGACTTTTATCAACACTTAGCCTATTGCTAATGGCCTAGCAACCTTCTTTTTTCTGTCTTATTTTTTTCCCTTTTTTTTCCATTCCTTTATTCTCGTCCCTAGCTCCTCTCAAACCACTCTATTTTTACATGTTAACTGCTAAAAGTATCCATGCTACCGTAGCATCTACAGTAGCTTTCTGGACTTGGATATACAACAATATACAACATGGATATACAGTGGTGTGAAAAAGTGTTTGCCCCCTTCCTCATTTCCTGTGCCTTTGCATGTTTGTCACACTTAAGTGTTTCGGAACATCAAACCAATTTAAACAATAGTCAAGGACAACACAAGTAAA
>NC_048427.1:19665535-19745852 GCF_013103735.1 Etheostoma cragini | reverse complement strand
TGTTTACTTGTGTTGTCCTTGACTATTGTTTAAATTGGTTTGATGTTCCGAAACACTTAACTGTGACAAACATGCAAATGACCAGGAAATGAGGAAGGGGGCAAACACTTTTTCACACCACTGTATATTAAAACAAATTCTAAAGCTATATCTTTTAGTGCTCATTAGGGGTGTCAATATTAAAGATTTCAGTAGTTGGTGCCAGTACCAGTAAAATAACACAATTATTGATGCAGATTTTGATACCACGGTAATAAAGATTTCCTAAGATTCCATGTAGGCTACTTTAACTTGAAACTTATTTTTCTATTTGAAAAAAATCTAAATGTCATAACAGACTTCCAGGCATATTTTCAAAAGGTACAGTGCAACAACAACAGTGTTTCTAACAGTTGCGTGACCAGAGACGTTACAAACCCCCCCGGGAAAATTTTGGCAGCTTAGAGTCCAAAAGGACGCCAGGCCGGCTAATTTCCTACTGAACAGTAGGGATTAGCTTCAGGCTAATTTATCACGACTACAAGGGACGGGGATTTTATATAATTTCAACATTTTAGTACTCACATTGAATTACTAGAGTGCGAGAACTAGAGTACCTGAGTTGGTTACTGGCAAAAACAATTGAGAGACTGCCAGTAAAGTGATCCCGACTAGTCCTGGGTAACAGTGGCTAACGCCACTATGCTTACCCTGCTAACGGCTAACGTTACCAGAGGAGCAGGCAAGTGAACCACGGCTGTTTGCAACATGTAGCTAGTGAGTTGAAGCCAAGAGAGGGGGCTGTAAATCTGGAAGGAAGGTCCATGAGATGGAAGTGAATATGCTGCTTTTTAGGTCGGGTAGAGATGACTCTTGTATTTACAGAAAAGTAGAAGGGCGTGACTTTGGCCACTTCTTCTTGACCTCTGTCTTCTGAATGTATCAACTCGAACACTCTGAAGCATATACTGCCCCCATCAGTTCCGGAAAAGGCGCAGCACCGATGCTGTGCCTATGGTGTTTCAAAAAATGGCCATTGTTGAACTGGAAGGCATCGGTAGTATCGGTTCTTGTGAAATTCCTAGGGCTCATATTATGCTTTTTGGCTTTTTCCCTTTCCTTTATTGTGGTGTATATATATATTTGTTGTGAATGTTATTGGTTTACAAAGTGAAAAAGCTCAAAGGCCACCCCAAAGGGACTTACCATCTCCAACAGAAAACACTGTTGACAAACTGCTCCAAACTGGTCTATTGTAGTCCAGCCTTTACTTCTGTGACAAAAGCTCATCCCTTTGTCCAATCCAAAACACTAAGTAGGTGCATTAAAGAAATCAACGAATAGATATGCTGATCCTTTTGAAATTTAACAGAAAAGAAGAAATGTTGCCATGCATGTAGATATTATGTTTATATGGTGGATCCATACAAATAACACAATAGTTGTTTTTTTTGTTGTGTGTCCAACTACACGTGCTTTCGAACACCTGCCCAACTCTACCTCTAATTGGCTTACATGACATTTTACTCAGCCTCGTCCAATCATCAGCATTTATGCGCTTATCTTGTGCATCGCCCACTAACCAAGGAAGAACAGAAAAAAAGTCTTTGCCTCTCGGCTCAGAGATCTAGTTGGTCTGATGAAAAAAACTGCTCCAATTATAGTAACCGGCCGCATTTATTGGCAGTAACAATAATGTGATTATTAGATGGGAAGAGTAATCAATTAGATTACTTGTTACTGAAAAACGTAACAGCGTTATATGTAACGCTGTTATTCAGAACTAAACACAGAGAAGCAGTGTTCAGTTTTTATGCACCACATACTGTATCTGGAACAAGGTCGGCTGCAACTCTGTTCTTTTAAATCATGTAATTGTTATTTTTTTATTTCACTATTTTTATATTCTCTTTTACAAATGTAAATTGTAACTGTTCTTTAATGTTTTATGTAAAGCACTTTGAATTGCCTTGCTGCTGAAATGTGCTATATAAATAAAGCTGCCTTACCTTCATTTCACTTCAAAGTAGTACTACCTAATTTATTTAAGTTGGATAAAATTGTGCCTTTGTTTCTAATGCCGGTGATCACATTTAGTTTGAATGAGTATGAAGCGTCATTGACATGGTGTGAGACGCTCTCCATGGTGCTGAATTTAACCTGACAAAAGCACTCCATTTCCACTCCCTTTCTTGGCAACATTACTGCCACAATGCATTATGGGGCAACTTGCCTGACTGACAGTACTCCATGTATGATGTTATTGTTTTGGTAATAAAACTAACGTGTGAATGCTTATATTTAGTCCCCTGGGCAGAGATTACCATCCTTGCTCTGTACATATTGCCTCAGCTGTCTCACAAGCAGCAGGTATAATTAGTATGGTGGAGTCAAAACAAGTCTTTTCAGCGTGTTTATTTCCGTTTATTTGTACTGAATCTGATGGCTTGGCCTGATGTAAACGTTTATCCCTCTGTTTCCTGTTTGTTTTCTCCTGGCTCCCCCTTCCTCTGTGTCAGTATCCTGGGGATGCATCTGTTTGGGTGTAAGTTTGGATGTGAGGCCGATGGAGACACTCTGCCAGATAGAAAGAACTTTGACTCTCTTCTCTGGGCTATAGTGACAGTCTTCCAGGTGAGCCTAAACCATTTTCTACTCTTATAAACTGACATTTCACTTTGTTTTGACCAATTTAGCTGCAGCTTTATGCCTGACTTCACAATGTGTTGAGAGAGTAAAAAACAGCACCCGCATGACCTTAAGGTATGCAAATCCATCTACCATCCGGAAGCTTGAACTTCCTGTGTGATCACACTGCTTAAGGGCTCATCTAGTTTACAATCAACATCTTCCTTTTCCATTGGTGCTGACTGAACTTGTCCCCATCCAAAAGCTGAAAAGACAATTACATCCTAATAAATAAAATATATCAAATCAAATGTTCCTCTTCACTCTCCCTCCCTGTATGACATTTATCTATCTTCCTCGTTTTCTTCCACTCTGTCTAATTTCCATTTCTATCATAGAATGTAAAATAATGGAACGGAAGTGGCTTAAAGCTTCTAGCACTTCTCCACCCTTTGCAAAATGAAATCAGTTCTATAGAAGTCAATGGGAAAATGACTCTACTTCTGCCATGATTTTTTAGCTCACATTTTTTTCATAATGAGTTTATAGTCTCAAATGCTTGTTTCAAGTCTTCTTCAATGTAGCATGATTTTCATTTACTAAATGAGGGTCCCTCTTATTTTAAAATGTAAGATAACGCAGGGGTAGCTGGTAACTCAAGGGAACGTTTGAAGGTTTTCTGTTCTGCCGTACATGTACTTGCTTCAAAAGAGTTGAAAACAGGCAACTTTCCCCCTTTGGCGTCCAGCCTAGTGCATCACCATTGCAGCCAAATAATATGATGGGCTTGGTCGCGATGTCCGTCCTAGCTCCAGTCTTTTTGCAAAAATGGCCATATTTGGTTACAAAAAAACAAGGCTGCAATGCCCGTATTGCCAAATTTGAGGCTTCAAAAAGGCAGTCCACAAACAAATGAGTAATATCATTGTGGCTTTGTCCACAATTTATACAGACTATGATATCCATGTTTACGCAGATTTAGAAGGGCTGCCTTTTGCAGGTTTATTTGGGTTAGTGATTATGTTTCCCGCCCGGGTTTAACCATTCATGCATTATATATCTATTGTGCTGTATGGTATTTATCATCCTTAATATAGTACCAATGTATAATTCAGTGTAACATCTGATCAGGAACGATGTGGAGTGTCAGCATGTCTCGCTGCACTGTACTGACAGGTCTGTTACACACGGATGGTTTACTGCAGCTGCTCCAGTGCACATAGTCATGACAGCTTTTACAATTCAGTGCTGTGTCCTTTTAAATGAAATACCTGTGGTGCATAGAATGCATTTATATTTTTGACATAGAAATACAAGACATACTGTACTTACTAGAACTTAAACTTCATCAACACACAACCTCTGAAATATCCCAGAATTTAACCGTTTCCCTGCGATGTAACAGGGCATTTCAAACCTGTTTGTGTGGTCTTTTCCCTCTCCTCTAATTCAGATCCTAACCCAGGAGGACTGGAACAAGGTGTTATACAACGGCATGGCCTCCACCACTCCTGTCGCCGCCCTCTACTTCATCGCGCTCATGACCTTTGGCAACTACGTCCTCTTCAACTTGCTGGTGGCCATCTTGGTTGAGGGTTTCCAGACCGAGGTAAACTGTTGGTTGTCATAAAACTACCAGAGAAAAAATCTAACATCTTAAATTATTGAGCTATTTTGTCTAAACATGTCTTCAAATAAATTATTTACCTTCTTTTCAAGGGTAATTTCAGTAGTTGGTAGCCAGCAAACAAGGCTGCAATGTAATCCTAAAGGGCAATTAAAAGTGTTGTCACTGACAGGCTCAGATCTTTATTTCCAAGTGTCTGACAACATTATGGAAAGCAACCCTACAGAGAGAGACCTTTTTGCTAAAGAGTAAAATCTTTAACCAGAAACAGCTCAAAAATTGCCGTAGCCGTTGCCAAACCCACCAGAATCCATAAAATCCAGTAAATAACAAACACTTTTAGCGTGTATAGAGACAGCATATTTCCACATGTAAATGGGTGAATTAATGGTTTGTTTTGACCAGAGTGGTGATTGTTGGAACAGTGCCAAGAGAAAATATCACTGCTTTTGTATTATTTTGTTTTCTGTTGACTTTTAATAAAGTGTGTTGTTCGATAATACAATTACTGTTAATTTAAATGGAGCCTGGTCTGTTTGGTGATGGTGATTAAGGGGAATGTTACATGGTTGACAAAAAGGATTTTGCCCTTTAACAAAAAGGTCAACCTCTGAAGGGATCCTTTCCATTTTGTTGTCAGACACTCAGAACAATAATCTGAGCATCTCGGTGGCAAAAACAGCACTTTTAGTGGATGGAAATATAAGGTGTGTAATTGCCCATTAACAGGATCAAATGCATAGGAAAAGAGGGTCCGGGTTAACAAAACTAAAACCAGTTGACCTTAAAATGCAGGTCAACTTGTTGAATGTGTCTTGCTTCCAGGTCTTACTGAAAATTATTTCTGTAGCGCGTACACATGATTCATATAGAACTAGCTTTATAAACAGTATATCATATATTCTTATTACTCTATCTTGCTAATTTGCTGTATCAGAAAAAAATAGGTTTTAAGACTGGAACATGAGGCTTATTTACTCCAGGTGTTGATTTTTTATTGCAGGCACAAATAAAATTAACGGATGGATGTCCACGCCCAAACATCCATATCAAAATCACAATGTATTTTTTCATTAACCTTTACGTTGTCTTACGCTCTCTGCAGCGGGTTATTTGAGGACATGAGAACACTAGTTTCAGCATTTCATTTTCCATTCCTTTTCATCTTCATCTCGCTGTCAGCCTATATTCCTCCCACTCTTTCCCACTATCTCAGCAGTCATCCTCATTAGCGTTGTGCTTATTTTCCAATACGGTCATGCCATAAAGCACATCATAAGTCAACTATGTCTGCTGGACTAGACTTTGCACCAGCCCACATCCCCTGTTCCCTCAGTCTCATGCTTGATACCTTCTTTTCATACCCCCTCCTGATCTTTCCCCTCTGTAATACAACTCTTCACATGTCATAAAACTAGTGTAATGTTCTTAACCCCAGCATCATGTTAGTGATTTTTTTCTGAGACAGAAAGTGGCGAGAAACTGATAGTGTTTAGAGACAGCAGCTTTACTAGATGTCCCTGAACTTTTTTGGGGGGGAGCAAAGAGGTTGCAACTCACCAACTTATCAGCCCATGTGTAGCACACAGGGATTTATTTGAGACGGATTGAGTGACTGAGAGAAAGAAACAGAGGGTGAGATGAGTTGGAGAGAGTAAATCACATGAGTATTCAGCCTATCTCTGGCTGTCTACTTGTCTTTCCCTCTCTTTCTTCGTTGGAGGTGTGACAGCACCTATGCTTTGATCTCCGACATTATTTGGCTCTTGGGCTAAGAGGAGAAAGAATAGATGAGGGGTGGCGGGGATTGACAGCCTCATAAAATATGGATTCATTTCAATGGGCTTCTCCTCCTATTGTGTCTATCTGCAGTACAAATATTAAATGCATGACTTGGGAAAAGGAGGTGAGAGGCAATGAACAAAGCTGCGTAAGAGGAAGGCTTTAAATGCAGGCCAAGACTGGAATTAATACAAGTATGGGGACTTAAAGTCCCCATACTTTTTTACTTGTGGTATTTGGACAAAATTGTATTTAGCGAAAAGAAAAATTGAATTTTCTGCTGTGATAGCAACCCTTTTAGCAGTGTTTACCAGACAGTGTGCATTTCTAGTACCATCTGACAACATTGGTACTGTAATTTGATTGGTGTGATACCTGTGTCGACCTAAAGACAGTTTGTAATGTCACTTCTATAATATAATATCATAATATCAATTCTAATAGCCCACTTGAGGGCCAACGTTGTTAGCCGTTGCTTAGCACGGTTTCATTCTTAACACTGGGCATCATACGGCGTGCCGTGGTTAAAGGACTTTATTTGCAGGGAGTTTTGACACTGTTCATTTGCCGTTGCCACTACTGGATCCATGAAAGAAAGATAGCTAATGCTCGCTAGCCTCCCTGGATGCAACATTTGAACCCAGGAGACAACAATTCCAGTAATACCCTCAAGTGCTAGCATTTAGTGTGACAGTGGTGAGGAAAAACGTCCTAATTTTGCCTAATCTGCCTAATTTTGGCAATGTACAGGTCCTATCCCCTGTCCTATCAGCTATCCTAACCTTAACCATTTGAGGTCAATACCTAACCCCAACCACTTGAGCTTAAAGGGCGGGTCTTGACGTGACCATCGTATGATTAGTGAATTGCTCCCCTTATTTTCAGCAGACAGCTATTCTTCAGTAAAAAAGAGCTCCAATAACACCAATCTACGCTATGGCTAACAAAAACACATACACACTGTCATACACAAACACGACCAAATCAAGAAACCCCTAAAGGTCTGTTAGCGCTGTGCTCTGTTCTGCCCCTGTGCTCTCCTGTATCATCACAGAGCTGTCAGCTTTATTCTCCCTCCCTTCTTTCTTTCAACTTGAAATCCTTTTCTGCAAACACTTAGTTTATTTTTAGGAAGCCAAACTTTCCCTGCGTCAGGGTTGCTAGGTAACGGGCACTTGAATGATGTAAGCCAAGCCAGTAGAGATGTACGGCTGTAAAACCAAGACACAGTCGCAAACAATTGTGTTTCTAATGTACAAAATGCTTTGGACCTAAAGGCAGAGGGAAAAGAATCTCATGGAAGTGTTCTTCCAGTCCGATATCCCTGTATTTATTTTCTTGATTGAAGTCCATCCTCTTCATCTTCTCCAAACTCTGTCTTCCTGTTATCCATCTCTTTCTGTCATTGTGTCTCTCCGTCAGGTTGTGACAGTCCATCCATGTGACAAAATCCAATTTCCGCTGCAGAGAGTGCAACCGACCAATCTGTTTCTTTATGAGACCTATTAACAGCAGACAAGACCTGTTCTTCTTTATTATTACACCTCTCACTCTGACAATAAACACACATTTCACAAATGCAAACATGCACGTTTCACACCGAAGCACACAAAGTACGTTCTTGACAAGTCAGCTGCACAGGAATGCTTCCATGCCGAACACAATATGTCCTAAACGATGCATAGCTCATTGAACTTATATGTCAAGATCATTTTCATTACTGCTTTCTGATCTGAATGATTTTCATCCAAAACACCAATGGACCAATGGAGGGTAAAAAAAACATGGCTGTGCTCATTGCCTCTACTCTTTGCTGTCTTGACTTTTCATGCTTTCAACTGACTCAAATTGCGGAAGTACACATGTGCAGTGCAGTTTGACTGCACAATGTGTCCAAAGCCAGGACAGTTGCTCTGTAGGGGTGTCACGATTTTGTATTGAAAACAAAAATTAGCTTTCGATTAAGACTGTGATACAGTCCTTAGCAAGATCGGCGATGTCTCTAGTATTTCTTTCTCTCTCCACCCCCGCCTACCTGCGCACATCTATAGAAAAAAACCGACAGGCACGACCTAGGTTACCGGGTGGTAGCATGCAGCTAAAGACACAGGTATTGTTAGCTTACCGGTAGCCACTTTTCCAGCCACCAAGGCTACAGAGTCGGAGATGACAAAGAAAAAACATCAATGGAAAACCCTCCTGCTTCCCTGAAGTTAACGGGGCGACATTTTGCCTTCCGGACTCCATAGGACCTTCATCTATAAACTTATGGTGCATTCAGTGGCACTCCATGAAACTCCAACTGTATTCGTCGTGCATTCAGTGGCTCTTATCTTGCCATCCCTGTTGAAAATTAAATGTTTAAAGAAAAATGTAATTGAATCGTGACCTTAAATCGGAAGTCGAATCAGTGATTTGGAGAACCGTGACACCCCGACTGCTTTGATATGCTGATATGTTGCATGGTAAAGTCAAAATGTAAAGGGCTGAATTTTCCATTAACTCTCTCTGAATTTTCCTTCTGCTCTTGTCTACTGCTGTGGTTCCACCTCTCACCTTTATGCCTCTTTTCCTGTGTGTGCCTCCCTCTCCTGTCCGGCTGCACCGATCACTTCCACTATAGGAAGTGACCAAGCGGGAGGACTTGCATGTCCAGCCGAGTCTAATTCAGCTGCCTGTAGACTCAGGGGTATGTAAAGCACTGCAGCTCTGTCTTCCCACCCTCCATTTAATTAACTAACCGCCCTCCTTCATTCTCCCCTTGGCCCGCCCTCTCCATCCATTTTTCCCATCCTTCCCTATGGAGGCTTTGCAGTGGAGTGTCAGATCTCTCAGTAGCCACAGCTTGGAGGTTGCATTCTTCTCAGTAATAGTAGAATTTACAACAGTAGCAGGCTAACTCTTAAGTGTACGTCTTATACGAGTCCTGCTTTTCTGCATCATGTTTGACTGATTAACAAACCAGGTAGATCGTCTATCAAATACACTAATGCAGATAATAAAGTCTAAGCTTATGCTACCTGCTAATTACAAAAATGATCTGCTGTTTTTTCTAACTTGGCCTTAGTGATATTGCGTCGTGCAGATACTAAATGGATCAGTTTTTATTCACAGAGGTTTTTTCGATCTTCACTGCTGAAAGTTTTGCTGCCAACTCAATTTAATAGAGTTCTGAAGTGGGAAGTAAAAGTCCAGTTTATTTTGTGCAGTCACTGTATCAGGTGGCTTGCAATTGGAGCTTTTCCAAATGACTAACTGTGATATAAAATACCTGCATATGTATGGGATTAAAAAAATAAATAAAAAAATAAGAAAAAGATACAAACCACTGTAAAGATCTTAACCTCAAACGAGCATTCAATCACAGAGCTTAAAATTCTTCAGAGGCACCTGGGACACTTTGTTCCCAGCTACATCAAATACTGGCGTATTCTCCAGCTGCTAAGGCTTATGGGTATTAGTGTATTTAGAGCCATCCGTCTTACAAACTGATCGCAAAAAAACATAATTTTGAACAAAACAAAGTTCAAATAATTAAAACTGATGACCTTAACCCAACATTGTGAGAACTGTCCACAGCAGGGTCTGTGGATTATCCTGAATAACAAGAAATCTTTGGAAAAAGACCTTGCAAATTACATTTTTCATTAGTAATTTCTTTTGTGCCCAGCAAATGGAATTCCATTCACTTTCTCTGTATTGTGATGATGTATTAATAGCTCAACAATTAAAATCTCAACAGCTCTGTTGAACCAGCATGGCTGATGACCTAAAGGGAAATGCATGTACTTACTATGGACAAGAACTAGTGGAAAGGATAGCATTGCTATGCCAAAAACCATCACACTTACCTTTAAAATAAAAGCTGCCCCTCTCAAATCAGTTAAGAGTACAGTGATTCTGTTGTGTGACTGGTTGTATCCCTACACGACAGCAGTCTCCATCTAAACCGCACAGACATCTCCAACACGGCTGCCAGAGAATGCGTCACAACAGCTAATGGCGCTTACCCACTGCTAGTACCAGCTCTGCTCGGCTCGACCACAATGCCCCGTCCTCCATTTTCTATTGCCGATTTTGCGTGGCTGGTCGCCATAGCGACGCCGCAGAAAACTGCCGTGACCTGCCGCGACACACACACAGAACGTCGAAGGTGTGTTGTTTTTGATTCTCGACATGTGGCTGTTGCCACAGCCAGAAGACACATTTTCAGAATTTCAGAAGAAGCTGGAGGCAAAAAAAAAAAAAAACACCACTGGTAAACTATTTAAAAATGGCGGGAAAAAATGCTTCCGGGCCCCCCCGTCTGTCGCTAGCAATGATGACGAAGTGATTAGTGACGATTCTCTCCGACCAATCATTAGTCTGCAGATTTTCCCGTCACCTTTTGGTATCGCCTCAGCTTGATTGGAACCTCGACTGAGGTGGTACTAAAAAAGTACCTGTTAGCAGGTACCAGGGGCGATTTTTATAAAGGAAAACCAGAGTCGAGGCGAGTCGAGCAGGTACCATGTAATGAAAAAACGCCATAAAAGTTCTCTACCCTGCTTCCTGCATGATGCCCTTGCTGCTGAAACTAATGGGGGCAGAGTGATTGTTCAGGAAAGACAACAAAGTTCTTATACAGTTGCATCACTTTGCTGCGTTTGTCTTTCTTTTCTATTCCTTTTTTGAAAGCAGACTCCACATCAAACCTCTGAGTGCTCGCCACCCCTTTCTTTTTTCTGTCTAGCCTCGGGATAAGAACGCTGCACCGGTGATGCCAAAAATCTCCCTCTCTGTGTCTGTTTTTTCTGGCTGGAAAATAAAGATGAAACAAAGAAGGGAAGGTGGATGGGGGGGGAGGGGGGGTTGTAAGCCTTGTCCTCGTGTCCTCTAATTTTGCAATGTTGAATGCTGTCCAGAACTGCTATCCATGAATTTTCCAATGGACAAGTGTTCCAAAATGTTGAAACACAGCTGGGCCCTAGCCTAGGATAGGGATTTGAGTGGAGTCTGCTGGCTGGTCTAATCGTTAAACCTGTAGTAGTTTGATTTCCCTAAGTAGTTTCTTAAATGTCTCCACTGTATACGTTGCTTACATTGTGTGTACCAGCCGCCTACAGAAGTCCAGGTCTGCCGATATTAAATTTAAGTCATTCAATAAATTACAAATGTAACAACAACTTTTATTGTACTGTGGTACACATTATCTTAACCAATTTTAAAATGAAAAGCATAATCCTTTTTGAGAAGGGAAAAGTAACTTTGTGTTTATTAGCTTACAGTGTGGAGCATGGAGTACTAGTTTCTCATGGAGGTGCCATGAGATTGACTTGTGGTTTTCAGGGAAATATCTCAACAACTATTGAATGGTACATACACGTATGTCCCCCTCAGGATGAAATATAATAACTTTGATGATGGTCTTCATCAGCCTCACCTATTCTTTTGGTTGTATTGCTATATAGCAAAAGTTAGCATGCCAACACAATGTAACAAATGGTGAATAAGGTAAACTGTTAACCCAATACACATCTGAAAATTACATTGTGAGCATAAGCATGCCCGTGACACCCCTGAACCTTCAAACTGGTATTGTTATGTATGTGATTATTAATGCTATTTTAGAGGCTTGCTACTAAAGCGCAGGTTTCCGATACAATTCTGACCTGACGAATGCAGCCGTGGTAGGATACCACACACACACACACACACACACACACACAATACCACTTTTCCTCCTATCAACATCCACCGCTATCTCCTATTTACACCCTGTTCAAAGCGATGTAATTGAGATCCACCTGTGTGCTGCTGGTGTCTATTATTGTCTGGCTATCAGCAGCAGGCCATGGTCTGGCCTATTTTTGCTCTCGCCACCATGCCCGAATTGGGGTGGCAGAGTGTAAACACGCTATCCAAACAACCAGACTTTTTTGGGACAAGAGATTTCCCTTGAGCCCGTTTTCCATCTCCCCGTCCACCTCCTGCTCCAAAGCTATCGTCTCCACCTTACCTTTCTCCAGGGAAACCTCCAACCTGTCTTTCTACTTGCTGAGCTCCTCAAACCAACAGTATATTCAATAGCAACATATCCAAAATGCTTGCAGCAATATTGCCTCCTTCTCATGGAGTATTACAACAAACATTCTTCTTTTACCACTCTTATTAAATCCCGTCTCTTCCTGAGATGCCTTAATCTAGAAATGAAAAGAAACGTGATACATTTTTTGATGCAGGGATGTTTTTGATTCACTCTGTGTAGATCTTTTTTTTTTTCATTGAGGATTTGTTTTCTGACAGCTGAGAATATATGCCTGTGAAGAGGTTGTACATGATGTACTAGAGAGGGCAAGGGGTAGAAAAAAAAGACACTGAGGAGACGATGCAGAAAAACAAGTGAGAGAAAAGAGCAACAGAGGGAAAGAGAAGGAAATTCAGCAGATCCACATCGGATCCAAGTTGGATTTATTTCCCTTGCAGTCTTGGTGCAATTTCACCCACTTTAGTCAGCTGATGTGTGTGTCCAAATGGCATTGTACTCTCCTACCAATGAGAGGATTAGGCCAGAGCAGATCTTAGGTCAGCTTGGTCTTTTGATATGGTTGGTCAGCACTGTACATTTGAAACAACGTCCGAGCATGTGGACCTGCTGGTGCCAACTGTAGATTTATGCTACTGCTGCACATAGATTAGGTTAGTACATTGTTATTTTTTATCCTATAGAGTCCTACACTTTATATGTCCTAAGAGGAATCATTAACTTGACTTAAATTAAGTGTCGCCGAGATACTATCCAAGAGAAGAAAAAGCCTCAGTTTATCTTCTATAGGGTTTGTGCTGCAGGTATAGGGGAATAATCTGCTTGCATTGATTTCTATTGGAAAAGTTAAGCTATTCCTGGAAGGAATGTGTGCATAACACAACCTGGAACTCTCCAAAAATGGGGCTTTGAAAACATAATGGTGTTTGACATTTTGTTTTACATATTTTGAACACCAACATATTCAATGGCCCTGCCCAAAAAGTGTAAAAATGGGGAAGAAACTAGCATAATTTTTACAAATCCTGGTCTAAATACAGAAAGTAAAGCAAATTTTCACCCCTCTCGCTGTACCAACTGCACAAATGTTTGATGTCAGCTAGCCAGTAATTTGTGTGGTCACTGTGTGCCTGGGTCTTAGACTGATCTCAGAACTTACCAAGAACTCCAGTTCTTTCTGTTATTTTCATTCAGTCTCACTCTGTTTTTCTTTGTCGTCTCTCTTTTGTCTGTCGATAGAAGATTAAAGCTACAGTTGGTTGGTGGTTGTTACTGTATTGTTTCTATTTCTCAACTCCATAAATGAGAAGGCTTGCTCAGGCTGGGAGGCAATGGTTGGTTTGGGCTCGACTTGTTGAGCTGAGCAGTATACTATGATGGCGAGGACTACAATCTTAATTCATCTTTGATCAGCGCTGCCTAGTTTGGCAGTAGTTTGCGAGCAGTCATGGAGACTGTGTTAGAGACTCCTCGGCTCTGATTGGTTAAACTTTGGGCGCATGGGAGTCTAGCTAGCTATCTGGATTTACCCTCCAGAGATCTGAGGAGCAGTTAACCATAGTCCGGAGGTTAGAACGCTAACACAAAAGAAGGGAAAGGTGACGGAGATCTGGCTGAAAACAAGGGACATTTGGCGGAGGAAACCTTGTTACTATAGTCTATATTTTACTTGCCAGAAGACACTTTTGAATCATGTAGAATCCTGTAATTGTCTCCATCTGATGAAAGTTACCTTTTAGCTTTTAGTTGTTCTTTGTTCAGTTTACTTCTTTCTGTGATGGCCAGCACCAGTATCATCCAATACTACAGCAGATCCCTTCTAAAATAAAATAAAATACAATTAGGCCTACACAAAAGAATGTCCTGCTTCCTTTTACCTGACTGGAATACGCCCTAACAAAGGCTTTTCTGTTACAGTGATGATGTGGGGTTAAGTCTGGGGCAAACAAAGATTGGCTTAAACTAGAAGAAGAAGAAAAGGAGAAGAAAAATGTGTGGCCTCAAAGATAGCCATATCCAACACACCTGCATTAAACAAAAACAGTATGCAGTATATCCACATCCACTGTGTCTTTCTCTCACACTCACGGGAAGTATCAAGAATGAGTTGATGGTTTATAAGGAGGTGCGTAGTGATTAGGTCCTCAGGCTTCTCCGCACACAGTTTATTCACTTTGCTACCCCAAAGGTCTGACTCACTGGGTCGGCATTCTATTAATCCCGCATCCACCTGGCACCCTTGCATTTATTAATGGAGTCTGCCGGCTCTGGCATAGTGCAACACATACAAGCAGGATCTCTGCGGTTTGCCACAGGAGGTTTGTAAGTGGAAGGCAGCGTGAAGCAGAGGCTTGACTAGAGTAATTTAGAGCTCGAGAAAAGCCTGTGAAAGGGGGGTAAAAAACTCTTGTGTCACATGACCAGTTTAGCTGTCTTTACAATTAAATTTAGCCAAAAGAAGTTGACTGTTAGCCAGGTACAGGGCGCCATGAGGTTTATGGTCATTTTTGGGGCCATTGCAGTTAGGTTTAGGCACCAAACCAACTAGTTAAGATTATAAATATTGTGGTTTGGGTAAGAACACTGGTCCCCTTTAGTCGGACACCATCTGGGTAAAAGTCTTGTGTCTTAACTTCTATGGGTCATAAACTCCACTCCCCCGCTTGAAAGCCCTGTGTTTTATGACCCAAATATCCACCGAACTGCTTCAGATCCCTAAGCGGCTTTATCCATCTCCGTCCCCTTAGCCGGTGTCAAGTCACGGGGGCATCAGCTCCAGCAGGAGACCCCAAACTTCCCTTTGCCGAACCACATTAACCAGCTCTAACTGGGGGATCTCGAGGCGTTACCAGGGCAGGTTGGAGATATAATCCCTCCACCTAGTTCTGGGTCTTTTCCCGAGGCCTCCTCCCAACTGGACGTGCCAGGAACACCTCCCTAGGGAGGCGCCCAGGAGGCATCCTTACCAGATGCCTGAACCACTTCAAGTGACTCTTTTAGACGTGAAGGAGCAGCGGCTCTACTCCGAGCTCCTCTCGGATGACTGAGCTTCTCACACTATCTCTAAGGGAGACATCAGCCCCCCTCTTGAGGAAACCTATTTCGGCCGCTTGTACCCTAGATCCTGTTCTTTCAGTCATGACCCGGCCTTCATGACCATAGGTGAGGGTAGGAACAAAAACTCTCCCGCTCCATTGTCCCCTCACTCACGAACAAGATCCCAAAGTATTTGAACTCCTTCACTTGGGGTAAGGACTCATTTCCAAAAAGATAAGGCACTCTATCGGTTTCCTGCTGAGAACCATGGCCTCAGATTTAGAGGTGCTAATCCTCATCCCAGAGGTGCTAATCCTCATGCGAACCGATCCAGTGAGTGCTGAAAGTCACAGGCCGATGATGCCATCATGACCACATCATCTGCAAAGAGCAGCGTTGAGAGCCACAGCCCACCAAACTGTAAACTCTTCAACCCGAGGTACGACTATCGACGAACCCTTTCCAGCACCTTGGAGTGGACTTTCCCTGGGAGGCTGAGAAGTGTGATACCCCTGTAATTGGCACACACCCTCTGGTCCAACTTTCAGGATCTATATAATATTTTATACAGCAGCAGTCAATTTGGTGGATCCAGTAACAAATACGTGGAATGAATTGCGGTGCATTACTTTTGGTAGCCATGTGTAGGAATGGTTCATGAGAACAGCCTGGACAATGATAGAGAACAAAAACAAGGCAAAGACAAAAGTCAAACTTGGTTGCTAAATTTAAAGATGGCCTTACACCACACTTGGTGTGTGTTGTGTTTGTTTATTAGTGCAAAAATTGTACACCTACGTAATGAGCTTTTTTTCAGCCGTTTACAGGTGAAGGCAAGTCAAACGAATTGCCAATGTGGCCAATGTGTTTTTGCTCAACAAAAATAAACCTGCCAGGTTCTTAGTGAAAAGTGCAGTGTTGCATTTTACTCTTTGCGTTTCAGTGTGGTTTCTCTCTGAACCACATTCATTTTTTTCACTGTCTCTATGTACCCTTTGACCATTGGGATCAGGGAGACCTGCTTACAGGAGCAAGGTTGCCTCTAGTTACCAATCCCAGGTCAGATCTGAACAAGGATGGATGTGACACTGGGACTGAGAAACCGCTAACCATGGGTCTGTTTTCAAGTCACCTTCAACCAAAGCACTTTCTAATAACTATACTAGAACGTTTAAGCACTAGACCATCGTCGGGCAAAATTGCCTGATCATCATCTAGTACCGAAACGTTGCCATCTATTTAATTTATTTCTTCAAGTTAGACTTTTCAACTGTTGACCTACCTGCCCCCCTACGACGCACCTGTCTCACGTTATAGATGTGCAAAGTGTTTTTTTTGTTCTGGGATTAACTCTACTAAGAAACAGAGATTTTCACTGGATGCTTTCCGCTAACTCTTTGTGTGTTTTTGTCTGTCAAGGGTGATGCTTCCAAATCAGGTTCAGAGATCGACTCCTGTGCACGGAGTATGGAGGATGTTAACGGCAGCAAGAAGGATTTATCAGCATCTGCAGGTGAAACTCATTG
The DNA here is from genome assembly GCF_013103735.1 of Etheostoma cragini. Taxonomy (NCBI): domain Eukaryota; kingdom Metazoa; phylum Chordata; class Actinopteri; order Perciformes; family Percidae; genus Etheostoma; species Etheostoma cragini. The sequence continues at coordinate 19,729,249 of NC_048427.1, read as the reverse complement.
CATGCCTGCTCTCTGCTTGAATCGATGATGCTACAAGCGGAAGAACAAGGGATTGAACTCAACTCTCAGTGATTCTTCAAAGCCCATATTACAACATTTGGCAAAACGTGTACCATCTGTGTTTGCACAGTTAACTAGTGGCATTTCCACACCCTAATCTTTGTTAAATCCCCTGCAGATTACACACTGTGTGTCTTTCTTACAAACTGTATGTAAAAGGGTGTAAGTTAGGCCCACGACATCCAAAGTACACCCTATGCAAACATCCCCCACCTGTTCTATGTCTGTGGTCTCCTGCCCTCAGTCTTTCCCCCATTAGTTTCTGACCACACGTGACTGCGCAGCGTCAAGCAAGTACGGATGCCTCATCCATTATTCCCCATACGCCAGTTCACATACCTTCTAACTACTGTACGTGCAGACCAAAAAGCCCAATAGCAACACTACTGTATGGAGTGTAACTCCCAGACGTACAGTATCATCTCCCCATGCTCTGCATGAAACTGCTTACATAGCTGGAAGAGCCTAATATACATCTTCTCGGCCTCGGAAAGGTTGGAAGACGGAGGAATTAGTGTTATTAAAGTTGCATTGCCCTCTGCATGTTATGTATTTTTGGTGCTGCCAAACATAATATTCTCTCCCACACATCCCATAAGATTAATGCCCTGCTGAAATATTCATGTTGCTCAATAACAGTACGAGGCATCCATTTTTAAGTATGCTGTGCTGCTTTACTGAAGGTGTACCCATTTGGCACTCCTCCCCATGTGCCTCATTTTCCTGCTCTTCCTCCTGTTTTTATTAGTTAGCACTTTCACTCTCCTTTATGATGTTTTTTAACAACTTTCTCAGTTTTGTCAAAACTGCCATCTTTTATTTTCACTTGCCAAGTACCAAAGTTCCAATCCATCGAAACGTTGCTCCTATGCTTTTCATGGACTTCTCACTTGACTGTATGCCTCTACGTCCCCCCAATTGCCTGCAGGCTTTTCCTGACTATATGGTAATTCCTCTGTGCGACAGAAAGTCACAACCATAGCCTATTTTTACAAAAACGTCTGCTACGGAGCCTTAACATGAGATACAAAGTAATGAAGCCTCTCATACATTGTTGTTTCTTTAGAAACAAAAAATGGATAAATAGAGTCTTTAAATGCTTCAGATGTAAAGTTATTTGCTGTCAAAGTGAGGCCACAATGAATGGAAGTCAATGGAAAGCTAGCAGAAGTTCATGCTCGTTTAACCCCTTGGTTTGAAAGCTTGCTGCTTGACAGCAGACTAGTCCTCTTTTGGTACGCATATTGCATTCACACCTTCGTAAATGAATGGCACCAAGGGGGAGAAGAAACTCTAGTGCGATTCAAAGTAACTAAAGGAGGCAGGTGTGAGAGCCTCCTTAACACACTACCCACTCCTGAACCATTTTATATGACTTTTATTCATCGTTCTTTCCTTTATTAGTAGTGCCTGTAAATGGTCATGTGGACCTGAAGACCAGCTTGACTCCACCTCTAATTACCCACACGGCTGCCACCCCCATGCCCGTACCCAAGTTGCCCGTCGGAGCGGACCCCCTCCTTGGCTACGAGTCCCATCGAGGCAGCAACGTCTCCATAGACCCAGCCTGCTACGACAAATCACCGGTTTGTACATTTATTATTATTCTCACGAACACCAAAAGCATGTTGCAGTTTTCAAGGGTAATAACCCTGTTCCAGGATGTCACAAAGCCAACATTTGAACACATGTAAGTGGATAAAGGCCAGGAATTACCCCCAGGCCTCCTCCGCCTTAGTGTCTCTCTGAATTCATGGGATATGTCTTGCTGATGTGTGTTGGTCATAATGATTGATGATGATTAATGTGGCAAGCCGGTCCGACACCCTACTTACCGCTGCTACTGCCACTCTCTATTTGACAAACTGATAATGGGGATCAAGACCTGAGAAAACAAGCCCAGATCTCTACATCTGCTCCTGTCTGCCTGTCAGCATACATCTCTATTCACTCCAGCTCCCTCCAAGCCGAGTCAACTTAATTCAGCTTATTTACATGAAAGACCATCGCCAGAGTTCCAAGATACAACATCAACACTTTTGCAAGCTGTCCCTCTTGTAATTCTCCTTTTTTGTCTTCTGTTTTTTTAATCACTCCGTCCCCTTTGTTTCTTGCCTTACTGGCCATCTTTCTGCTGCAGACCAGTGCTCCGAGCTCCTCCCCCCATGCACCATGGAGCTCTGGCAGCGGCTGGACCAGCCGCCGGTCCAGCTGGAACAGCGTTGGTCGCGCCCCATCACTCAAACGCCAGAAGAGGCAGTCCGGGGAGCGGCGGTCTCTCCTCTCCGGGGAGGGAGGCTCCAGCTCGGAGGGCGAAGAAGGTGGAGGAGAAGGAGAAGGCGGGTTGATGGAGGAAGATAACACCTCCCTGGTCAGGACGGACTCCATGTCCCAGTTGCAGAGAGGGCCCAGACACCGGAGGATGGAGTCGGTGGAGACTCGGAGCTCCATGGATTTGCCCCCTGATGCTCTTCTGCAGGTAGATGCTGTTTCTACCTCAGACTGATCTTTATAACAGGGGTCTTCAAAGTTTTTTATGCCAAGGATCCCTTAGCTGAAAAAAGATGGAGCAGGGACCCCTTACACTTACATACTTTTGATTAAGTAACATTCTCTTAAGTAAAAATAGGTTTGGGTATCATTTTCATTTTAACAATTCGGAATCCAATTCTGATTCTTCCTTTTGAATTTGGTTCTTACTGATTCTCGTTACTGATTCTTTGAGGGGTCAAGTTGAAACGGGTCAGCTGCTTATTTCACAGACAAGAGGATCATGTTATTTGTATTCAATGGTGAGTTAACGTAAAATAAAGCCGCTCTTTAGACCGCCTTTATTGTGCTCCATAGCTGCAACAAAACAAGCGTGTGGAAGTACAGGGAAACCAAAACTGCACGTGTTAAATCTGGAAGCAATGATCTGATTTGAAACAATTCCATGGTAATTGTCATTTTTTAAATGATTCCAAGTTGGAACCGGTTCTCGTTCTCGTCCAATCCTACCACTTCCTACACATTGTATAAAATCTAGTTGCATGTTAAGGGTCCCGGACCCTCTGTTGAAGATCTCTGCTTAGAGTACTTTTTGATGTTTGACTTGGAGCACAAATGGGGGCTAAAACTATGTTGATACCACAATCTCCACAAAGTGTAGGTCCCGCTCACATTACTGGAGTAACTTTTATTGTACATCCTAAAACTATATTGATACATTTTTATGGCACCCTTGAAGTTTTATTCAGTCCAAGACATCATCCTTGTAGCGTTTAACCATTGACCAGTGACCATGCAGTGACCATGCAGGAACTCATAATGCACCTTTCATGTAGTGGAGTAAAATATACAATATTTCTTTTTTTTAAGTAGCGACGTAGAAGTAGAAAGTGGCATGAAAAGGAAAGACTCAAGTACAAGTACCTAAAATTTGTACTTAAGTACAGTACTTGAGTACACATACTTAATTACAAACACACCACTGAATGAGACTATAGCATTTACATGAGTATATGGAAGTGTAACTGCGTCCTGTCCCTATGCAGGTGCCATACCTGTACCGATCAGCCAGTATGCACAGCTCCAGACCCCCCTCACTGGGCCACTTACAGCCCCCAGAGCACAGCGACTGCAATGGGAAGGGCTCTCCGCCAGCCCTGGGCCCAACACATGTCTCTCTGGAGGACAACACTGAAGACGAAAATGCAGAGGAGGAGGCCAACCTGGTAAGTCTGTGCACACGTGTGTCTGTGTGTGTGTGTGTGTGTGTGTGTGTGTGTGTGTGTGTGTGTGTGTGTGCGCATGTTTGCTCCTTTTTGTTAGAGCTGAAACAATTCCAAACTGTTGCTGTTTGTAAAATTTGCTTTTGCAAACTTTTGTCTCAGAAGTAATTGTTATTAACAAAATAATTGTCTCTTTCAGTCAAATCCCAAAATATATAAATGATGGTATTACTTTTTCAAAGATATTAAAGTTTTTAATGAATTCCAGGAGACATGTTTTGTAATATATCACTATTATGTGACCCAGATAATGTAAAAACACAGCTACACTCACTTTGAAGTGAATCATGCCTCTTTATTATCATAAAACATTGTATTAAATTAGCAATAGAACATATATTCTAATCAATAAAAAACAAAGCATTGATCATTAACAAAAAGCTTAAATTAAATTAGTACAATAAATAGTCATCACTATATGCCAAAACTATGTGGCAAAATAGTCATCACCGCTTCTGTATTTAAATGTTTTTATAACTTTATCCTCCATTGTCATTTTTCTTGCTATGAACATGTGAACAAGTGAACAGCTTTCAGTAAACAGTCTGACCATGAATTACTTACAATTTGGCACATGTTGCTTTTATATAGACCTTAGTGGTCCCCTATTACGGTATGGGAAGTCTCTTTTATGTAGGTCTAAGTGGTCCCCTAATACCATATCTGAAGTCTTTTACCCCCAAATTCACCCTTGGTGCAAAATTCCAGCCAGAGGTGTGTGTGTGGCCTTAACCAACTGCCAGTTTGCTCTTTTGAATTTCATGATGTCTCTCACATGAGGGGACCAAATTCTCTGGACAGGCAAAGCAGAGAAAGAGGAAGTAACCTTGCCCCTTATGACCGCATAAGGAGCAAGATTCCAGATCGGCCCATCTGAGCTTTACACAGTTGCTTTTTAACCAAATAGAAGGCCAAGGTGGACCCCGGGCATGCTTGTAAACGCCTGGCTCTCAGCTGATCTAACAGCAGATTGGTTCAGAATCAACGAAACGTGATGTTTTAGATAACATTCTTATTGTTTTTGAATTGAAAGGATTTTAATTGCCATTTTTCTGATTTATAGGCATATTTTGTACAGAACACATGTAGTGTGGCTGAGTTCTGGGTAGCTTATCTGGTAGAGCCGGCGCCCGGGAGAACAGTGGCCCCAGGTTTGACTCCGCCCTGTGGCCCTATGTTGCATCCCTCCCCTTTCATCTCTTCAGCTCTCCTACATAAATAATAAGGAAATATGATAAAGGCCCAAAATGCTTTAAAAAAAAAATTCAGGTTACAAACCATATACATTCTTTGTTTTATTAACATTGGCAGATTGCATGTCAATTATTTTGAAAGCTACTCTGTCATAAAAAAAAACACTGAAGACTGTGTACCAGCTGGATTATGGGTCTAATAACATTGTATTAAATCGGACCTGGCAGGATGTGAGTGTTTCTGTGAGTTCCTGTTCAGCCTGAAGGCTGCTGGAAACGGCTGCCAACTGTGCGACTCTACCGCGGCTTTTTTGTCACGGCCCCCGGTTGCTGCCGCCTGCTCTCGTCCGCCTCAAAGGTGTGGCGCAGCCCATCTCAAACGAGCCTACTATAACTGTGTTACAAAGTGACCCAAAGTGAAGCAAATTGACTCGCGTTTGTTACGGAAGTAAAGAATGGATAACAACGGAGGTGTTAGGGGAAGCCCGGATAGTTAGTTGGTAGAGCGGACACCCATATATAGAGGTTTACTCTTCAACACAGCGGTCTTACTTAAGGCCTGAAAATGCCCAAAAAGTTATCTTTAAAAAAAAATATAGACCAGTTAGTAGCAGTTTTGTTTTCTGTTGGAGATGGTAACTCCTTTTGCCGTGGACTTTGGGCTTTTTCACATGCACTATTACATCCAAAAAGCATACTTTGAGCACTTTAAATACATCCAAAGATTTACAAATCAATGCAGTTTACTGTACATGGATGTAGGTGCCCCTTCTTTGGCAAACCCTATTTAACTAAGAAACAAACGTAAGAACAAATTCAAAGACTTCTATATGTGGAGAATAATTGTGACTTACAATATGTAAGCAGAAATTGTATAACTGTACATATATATGAAGGTATTGTACACTTCCTGCTCCCTCTAGGGTCGTTTTGCCAGACTGTTCCGCTGGCTGGAGAAGAAACAGCCCGAGTGGTGTCGACAGAGAGACACCTGGTCACTCTACCTCTTCCCTCCAGAGTCGAGGTATAGTATTCACATCTCCCGCATACCTACAGGGCTCTACCTCTCTGCTCTGTTCTCAGTTTTGCTGGTTCTTTTTTCTTTTTATAATACGGGAATTTTCACACATTTATGGTAGTTCTGGGAACACAGCACTCAGAACATTTGTTGTTTCCAAAATGAAAAGATGTAATCTGCATCCTCCTGGGGCATTTAGCAGAAATGAGGTGGTGCATTTTAAAATGAAATGAAATATACAAAATGAGTTCACAGCCCTTTTTAAATGATAGCTTTATTTGTGTACAGGAAAAAGACTAAGCCATCCTCTTGACAAAAAGAGGATTCTTCACATTGCATTTTGACTGACATCCCATAATGCTGACTGTAATGACAATGTGTTTATTGGCGCAATGCATTCTTTTCTTTCATCTCCTTTTCCATCCCGGAATCACACTTCAGAAGTCTCTTTTATCTGCACATTTCTGCCATGTCAGGGGTGAGTAAGGAGCAGAGGGAGGAAGGGAGTTTCTCCAACTGAGTGGTGCGTGCTATGTCAGCCACGTGCTGAATCCATCGCTTCCCACCCTCCTTCGCCCCCTCGTCCTTCACCCCTCCTTCCCTTCTGGGGCTTTGATCTGTGGGCCTCTGCTGCCTATTTGGAGGACGTAGCTGTCAAGGCAACACCAGACAAAACGCCGCCCCCAGCCTGCCGCCACAGCAACGCAACCTGCTAATTAAAAATCAAACAACAAATCCCAACAAAATGTAATTGGTCCAAAGAAATGCTAATAAACCACAGCACGTTTCTCTCCCATCCCAGAATGCTGTGTGGAGTAGCCAGACCCTCTTCCACAGCGCTGTGGCACTTCCTCTCCATCTTGCTATGTCCTCCCAGGACGGTTTTGATTGGTTTAAAGAAATACAAACAAGCCAGAGCATTTCTTCCCCTATTCTAGAATAGATAGGTGGTGTTTCTAGACCATACTCCAGCGCTATGGAGACAGATCTGCCAATGTGAGACTACTTCTAGTGAGAACTAGTGCTGAAGTTAGCAAACTAGGCTAACTAGCTACTACTTTTTCCCGAGTGGAAGCTAATTAGCCTAGCTTAAGAGCTGGAATATAAACTTATATAAACAAATGTCAAATTTTATAATGTGACAGATGGCCTAAAATGCTAACTGTTGATAGCAAGGGATGTGTGCACCTTTTTAAAAAAGGAGGGCAAATGACTACGTATCAGAGTCTATACGATCATCACTACCATGAGGAACGCCCACCCAGAGGGTTGAAGCAAACTGGCTGCTCCTACAAAAACTGTCCAAAGAGCAGTTCCATAATTTATTTACTTTATTTTCACAAAATGTTTCAATTTAACTGTAAAAGTAAAATCTTTGGGAGGCTGCCAACAAAAAATACCAATATGAATAATTGTTCTATTGGCATACACTTTAAATTTGAGCCCTTTGAGAAGTTCTGATGGTTCTCCTCGCTGTTGGCGGTATTGCAGGATCTGGAAAAGGTTAATAAGAAAAGCTCCCTGTAGTCTGTTTTTGTCAGATTATTAAAAAAAACTGAAGGATCTTGGTTCTTACCCGGGCTTCTAGCTGGCTTTCAGTCGCAGCGGGCTGCATGGTTTGGCCGTCGCTCAGAGCGACGCCGAGGACACAGGCTCTGCGTGGCGCCCATTCTGTGCCTTGAACGGCCGCGGACGCCCGCCTGTGCTCACAATCACATCAAGAGACAGCAGCGTAGCGGGAGGCTGGAGTCTAGCGGCTTTCACATGGACCCAAGTTCACCTCAACCTGCCTTTGTGCTCTCTGTTGTTGCTGCTGTCACTGATGATTACTGCAGGGGAAGTTTTGAATAAGCGGAAGAGTGGGCCAGCTATGGCAACATACTGTGATGCAGTCACTGCGATCAGATGTGTTCGACTGGGCTGCGTAAGAACAGTGGTCTAATAGTCTTGCATTTCCAGACCTTCCTCCACAGCGATGCAAAGGAAGGGCTGGCTAGTCCACACAGCGTTCAGGGATGGGAGAAAAACGTGCTCTGGTGCATCGGCATTTCTTTAAACCAATCACAATCGTCTTAGGCAATGCTGATCACCACACTGAGCTACAGTGCCTCTGCAAAATAGTCTCAGGAAGGAACTTCCTTCCTACCTTCCTTGGTAGGTGGAACATGTGTAAATTCAAAAGTTGTTTTAGTCGTGCAACAGAAAACTCAGATTGGACAGATAGTCTAGCTAGCGGTCTGGATTTACCCTGCAGAGATCTGAGGAGCAGCTAACCATAGTCCTCAGAAATCCCCCGGAGTTTAGAATGTCAACAGAAAGAAAGCAGAAGGAATCGGAGAAATCCCGGAAGTGGAACGTCGTGGATATAGACTATTGGTCTATCATCATAGTGACCTTGGGGATGTGCAGGACCCACGGAAGGTTGTACATGTGGTTCCTCATTACACAATACATGATCAGATTATGTGGAACTACACTGAACCCTGTTGGGGAAGGGGCACATTATAAGATACAGATAAGAATAGAACAAATAGACAGCAGGGAGAAGGTTTTCACAGTTACAGTAAATAGTGAAAATAATGATCTGTGGCCTTTTTATGTACCAACTTTCTGTTGCTATACATTCCGGTCCCGAATGATGAAACACAAAAGTGATTCAGCCTATAGCGAAAAAAAAAAAAGCAAAAACACTTTAAATGTTCTTGCCATCTGTCAGCTCTTTTCTTGGAAAGCAATCATCCAGCACACAGGAAATGATGCGGTTTATGTCTCGGGTTTGGTTTGGAACCCACAGAAGAAGAACCGGGTATGACCGTCTCTTATCGTTTCAAGCTATTCTACACCCCCAAAAAAAAAACAGTCATGCCACGGCCAAACTCAAACTTCTTCAGCACAAGATCCAAGCAAACATCTCACACTACCGCCTACACTGTTAAAATGACAGGTGGTTTCTGGGAAGTGCAGTTCAAAAACACCACGAGTTGTTCAAAGACCAAGAAAAGTGAAGAAAAAGAAATTAATGTAGACAAGGAGCATGAAGTCGGTTGGTTTTGTTAAAATCAGCAAAACAAATTGGAAAAGAGCGTCAAAATGTACAGATTTGCAGCTTAAAGTTAGAGAATTAGAACAGGAGGAAACACTTTGTGACATGTCAAGAGTATAAAACTCTTATCAATATTTCAGTGCAAACTGTCATTTAGAAGCAGTGAAGGCAGTGATGCCAGAAAACCCAAAAAGGTCATCAGAGGGGAAAGCAAAATAGTAAACAGAAAATCTTTTCAAATAAACATCCATGCATCAAGATGTTAGTGATCTTTTCAAAGCCTAGGGACCGACAGAAAGGGGTATTTTTGCACTTGGTGGAGCGTGTGGTGACAGTTCTTTGCTGTGGTTTTTGGTGTGTGTGTGTGTGTGTGTGTTAGTAAGTCTTGGGGGCCTTTTGAACTTGACGTTAAAGTTCTCAGCCAGCCTTCAAACCCTGAAGGAGGAACTGGCATCAGAGGTGTGTGTTTTCCATGTGTCTGCCCTCCCTCCCGCTCGAGGATAACACATCAATCTTTTAGCATCGAAGTTCTGACATGAACATTAACAAAGAATAAGGAGAAGGAATAAGGATCCCCACGGTCAGGTGAAACATGCATACAGCACGCATTGACACAATGGTGTCTGCAAGGCCAAGTAACGCCAAAAATCCAGATCTGAGCCTCACATTATTGTCCCTGGCTGTACACTGATTTGAGCCATCAAAGCAGATGTGATGTTAAATTACAGGTCATTTAGCTGACTCTTTTCTCCAAAATGACTTAAAGTTGCTATATGTCAGAGACACACACCTCTGGAGCAAGCAGTTAAATCTTTCCAAACAAATCTAGTTTGTTTGACTCTGCAAGATGGCAAGTCTTTATCTTATTGTATCTTATCTTTACATATTATGGCAAGCCTTTTTTTTAACATTAGTTCTGAGATGATGTCAGACTTCTAGTGTAGGCATGAGAGAAACTGGCACAGAGAGCATGGAACTCAGACTAAATACACTGGGAGGAAGGGATAACGAGGGGCAGGTGAAACTAATCAGGGCGGGATAGGCAATCACACCGGGCAGGAAGTGAAGTATCTGAAACGTGACGAGAGGTGAGAATACAAAACAAAACAGGAAGTCATGACTGATAAATAGAATAATCAACAGACAAGCATTGGTACAACTAGCAGCACCTCAACCAACTACAACAGTACTGCTACTAACATATTGATGCTTAGTGATACTAATTCAATAATAATGTATACATACTCACAGGGGGCATTATTCAACATTATGAGTACCTTCAGATCCTTTTACTAACACTTTAAAGTAGCATTTTCAATGCAGCCCTTACACTATTTAGGTTTTCTCATGATGCAGTATTGCTACATTTACTTAGATATCCCCTCTTGATGTGTTTAAAGACAAATACATATCTGTTTTAGTTAATAATTTGTGTCTGGTACGTTTTTTCCACAGTTATATTAGTTAACGTTAAATGTTTCTATCTCCCAATAATTAGAGGAATCTTTCCCTTTTTCATACCAAAAAACACACCTGCACTTGCTTGTTTGTGTATTGCCTTTTACTATGTCAAGTCAATTTTCAGTGTCACTAAAGTTTAAAATGTGTATGTTTTATCAGGTTTCGGATCCTGTGCAGTAAGATCATCAACCATGGGATGTTTGACCATATTGTGTTGGTCATCATCTTCCTCAACTGTATTACCATCGCCATGGAGAGGCCTCACATTACCACTATTGTAAGTCTCAAAACATGTTTAAGAGTTCCCTAATTAACATAATATGACTATTTGTTCTGTAGAGTCTGTGAAAAGATACAACTCAAATGTGTTGCCTTTACAGTCTTTAATGACAACCATAGAAAGAAGTGGAGAAAAAGGAAAGACAGGCTGAATGGCAGGCAGTCAGGCAAAGAAGCATAGTGCATACTGTATAGACAGAGGCATTTCTGTAATGTACGTGTGGAGTCGATCATAGCAAAACTTGCTGGCAGCTCTAAAAAGTCCCAAACAGAAATGGAAAAAAAAAGTACCTGTCAGCAAGTCCAACCTTGATGACTGTTCAAACAAACACACCTTCGCCCAACACATAATTACTACTGTAGTTTGCTCTCTGCAGATACAAGCTGTGGGACACTTAGTAAGCAGGGAACCACTCCTGTTTGACTGTGAGCCTGTAGCTGTGGGTGATGTGTGCTATACCCCTGTATGTACTGCACTGCATCATCAACACCATCCCCTCCTTCGCTAATGCACCAGCTCTTCAAATAGAGGAGGGCGGGCTGAATGCCTTGCAGCAAAGCATAGACACACACACTCTCACACACTCACACACCAACTGTGAGCTGCTCCATGCATAAGCACAACAATAATCACTGTTTGATTTTATTATTATTTTATTTTATTTTTTATATGTTTTTTTCACTGAGCAAGGTGTTTTGTTAACGGGCCTAATCGCAGTTTGGTCTCTCTGGAACACTCCGTTCGGCGTTTTCTGCGTTAGAAACACAAGAAGACAGTTCCGTTGTAATTGACTCAATTATCCGTTGGCTGGTGTACGTGGCTAATGTCCAGGAAAGGAGATGTTGAACAAATGGAGGACGCCCCACAGGCTGCCCAATCTAATCAGGGCAGGGAGATCACACACACACACATCGTCATATCTAGATGGGAAGATTTGTGTTGCCTCGGTCCTCTGGCAAACACACACACACACACACACACACACACACATGTCAGAAAGTAGTATTTCCACATGTTCTTCAAATATTTGTCAGCCTCCTGCTGGGGCCAACATGTCTGGTCTGCGCTCTGAGGTCATTGCTGAAATGAGATGGAAATGTATGATGCAGCACGCAGCCCGAAACAAGGGAATGAGCAATCATTACAGTTTTAATCTCATTTGCCCGGTTGGTCATTGCACGGTGGTATTTGTTTCCCTGTGTGGGTTGTTTTGAATAAATGAAGGCAATTGTGAATTGATTTCCACTCGCTGATTCTGTTTTGCCTGTGTGTAACAACCAGACATGTATAATTTATCAGTCCACTGCTTCTATTTTGAAGTCTGCTTTACATCAAGCATTTCACCAGCCTGACAGAAAAGACACATTATTTTCTATAAATAGGCATGTAGTCATTTAGTCAATTAAGTTATAGAGATAAGGTGTCTCTGTCACAACATTTTAGTATGGAATGCAGGCTGAGTAATTAGTTTATTATCCTGGAAGTTATGTCACACACTTTGGATTTGGCTCTCAGTCCATTGCTGTTTTGGTTTGGTGCTGGAGGTTGCTTGGATACTGTTCCTGTTGCTCAGTGGAAACGATTGTGGATGATTATACCACCTATTATGATTTATTATTTCTAATTGTGCTGGGGGACAATACATCACTGCCTAGAGTTCTAAATGGAATTATATCAGCATCGACGGCATAAAACAAGTTCAAGCTGAAGTTTGCTGCAGCCACGTCGCCAGCTCCAGACAGCATTAAGATAGAGAGATGGCGTCAGTGCTACACACTGGACCGCGATGAAAGCTGTCCAGGAGGAGTGGGTCTCCGGCTGCTTAGAATACAGGAAATGTTTGTAATTGCATAATTGAGTGCTGCATTAAGCAAGATTGATGGACAGTGATCTACTAAATTATTGAATGTCTAGAAAACAAATTACAGATTGTTGAGCTTCCTAAAAGTTGGAGAGACTGTAGCCCACCTTTCTCCCGCATGGGGCAGCCAGTGTGCAGTAGATTACTTACTGGAAGTGTTAGGAATTGGGTATTGGGTTGGATTTTTACTAGCTTGTAACTAGGCAAAGCTAGGCATTGCTGCTCTCTGCCAAATCAGGCCGAGTAAGGAGCTGCTCAGGCTGATGGCTTGTGTTTCTGAGTTGTGGTCTGGCACACTGGAAACAGGCGTTGAACTGGGAACAACTCATCTACCATTCAAGATGAGGAATGAGAGAGAGACAAGAGGTGTTAACTGTTCTCCTTTTGAGGCAGCTGTGGATTCTTGTAACCATTCTTTTGGTTTAATCTTCTGTCTTCTTTTTATTTAGCTAGCAAGGCATATGTTCACTGTACCTGTGAAAACGCACCGGGAAAGTGTAGAAAAGTACCTGATAGCGCGTCGGGCCATTCATTCCGGGCTTCTCCCCTCTCTCTCTCTCAGATTGGGTAACATGGGCGCCGAAATTCAAATAGCTGCTTATGGTACATGTCCATACACGCGTTGTTTTCATGGATGGGATCACCCCGCTTCCCAGCATTGCACGCCGGTGGGCTCGTCACCAGTTTGTCTCCACTGGCAAGCAAAGAAAACAGTCTCTGCCCTCCTACAACCACGATGGTTGCAGCTGATTAGATGAATGCGTCACATGGGGCTGGCTGCTCCCGAGTTTCAAAACTGACCATAATGCCGGTTTGTTTGGAATACCATCTCATATTTCACGATAATAGTTCCCCGGAATGTGTTACTGTAAACATTTATAGCGAGAAATAGGCCATAAAGTGGCTGAATCCGTCTTAATTCCGGATTGACCCGAGGTCAGTTTAAAAGATTTTTTTTCTGCTTTTGAGAGACGTCGAGCCGAGCCAGACGCTCCTCATTTGCATATACAGTAGTTGGTTGGATTCTACTTCATGCAAATGAGGAGAGGGCGACTCAACGCCTCGCTTCTCCAAAGTCCCTGAACACCACAAGTCTCAATCAGCCTAAATATAACAATATGTCGGAGCATATTTTCGTCTTGTTTAACATTTACAGAAATGTAGTTGTTTAGCCTACAGAGCTAAGTTCTCAGATAATATAGTTAATTAAATGTTTTCATTTTTCAAGTAGTTTGACCAAATAAAAGCAAACATGCAAAGTGTAACCTCAAGTTTGTGATGTTTCCATATTGCAAGCTTGCTAGCTAACAGCTTTTTTGTATATATTTAAATATTTGGCTAGCAAGGTATATGTGTGTAAGCTGGCACAGTAGCTATGAAGTTAGCAGGGTGTAGGCTATCTGAATAACCATAAACAGCTAAATTGCCAGCCTAAAAGGCATAAAACAGGAATGTTCCCCTCTATCTCTCTCTCTCTCCCTACTCCTACACAGCACCTTCTCCTCCCCATGCCTGTTAGTTCCTCATGAATAAAAGTATGAAAACTTGATTACTGAAATGGCTGCTGTCAAGCCTGTGATGTCATGCCTGACATTCCCATAGAAGCTGCAGGACTGCCATCTTTGTGTGTGTGTGTGTGTGTGTGTGTGTGTGTGTGTGTGTGTGTGTGTGTGTGTGTGTGTGTGTGATTTTGTGTTCCTTGGAGCATGGGTGATGGTAGTCGGTGGCCGTGAGAAAGGCAGCCAACCTACACCCGCTCACACGCACACACACATCCAGTACATAGACAGTCAGCGGCAGCTAGGATTCTGAGGGGAAGTAGAGTAAATAAGCAGTTGGCGAAGGGGTCTTATTCTTTCTAGCTTGCTTATTTTCTCTCCCCAGTCCTTGTTTAGTTCAGTAAATGGGATCCCATTCTCCCCTGTGTTTCACAGACACACACACACACACACACACACACACACACACACACAATTGAGCCAGCAATGCAGTAATGTTCTTATGGGTGGAGATTTAGCTTAATCCTGATGGTATTCTCTTGCGTACATGCTCAAAAGACCAAAGGACAGGCTTGTTTCATTAGGAAACTGCCAATTTCATGAACACACAACACTGTCAGGACACTTCAACCCTAATCCTAATCCTAACCATAAATTGTCAAGACAAAACCAATTGACACTTACAAAAAGAAGCCTTATGTAATGAAGGTGTTTGACTTGTTTATGTTGACGACACGTTCATAATAATTCCCTCTTATGTAGATACCTTCAAGCAAACTGTAACCAAATGTTGTTTCTCAACACAACTGAAGCGTTTCACCAAGTGTTCCAGAGTTGATATAATGCTACTTGTTCCCAATGCAATTCATTCAACTTAGGGAATTCTTCTAACAAGTTTCCTAACACTGGTCTTTTTTCACTAATAAGATTTAAGACCCGAAGATTACACGCCTGGTTTAAATGCCCCTGCAGTGCTAATAAACAGTCAACTTTATAATTGCCTGCCAGCCATCATTAGTGACTGCAACAGGGATGTTTGCACAAAGATGTTTTCAGATAATTCTTGAGGAAAACATCTCCTTCATACATTATTCAGATCAATTTTGAAGCAGACAAAGAACAAACTCAGTAGAAACGCCAGCTTAAAACAAAATAGTTAATTTAAAATCCTTAGAACTGTTAGCGTGTCCCTTAACTCAACCAGGTCTCTCTTTCTTCTTGACTGCAGGAGCGGATCTTCCTAAAACTGTCCAACTACATCTTCACAGCGATCTTTGTGGCTGAGATGACCATAAAGGTGAGTTCCACTTGCACGTTCACTTGTATTACTGGACTTTGTGAGTCCTCTTGGTTTACTTACTAAAGCCCAGTCCACCTTATGTGAAATATTTTGGTCATTTTAGCCATTATGTGATGGGATGCTACATACGCATTCTCATGAATGGATTTGTATGATATTGTACAATAATTTTTGCACAATATTTGGTTGATACCTTAAGGAATTGTGCCAACCCCCAACCCCTTACAAGACAGTTAGGTTCAGGGGTCTTTACGGATAAGCTGAGATTACAAAAAGTGACTGTGAACCGGGTCCCGGTCAACGTGAAGGGGGCGGTCATGCGTTGACAATAGTTAAGTTTAGGCACCAAAATGACTAGTTAGGGTTACCCTAACCCTTAGAAAAAAGATGGTTGTTTTGGGGTTTGGGTTAAAACCACAATTCCCTAAGGTAGTACACTTGGAACAAAAACACCCGTTTTGAGGGTGAAAGTCTTGCGTTTTCCCCATAAGTTCTTCTGGGACACTTACTCCACTCCCCCGCTAGAAACCCCTGTGTTTTAGGACTCAACCCTTCCGCCCTACGCGGACAGTCTTGGTCTTACACAGCTGCAGTCAATTTGTGGCATACAGTGATAAAAATGTATAATACATACAAATTACAGTGCATTATTTTCCGTAGCTATATGTGCTAATGGTACATGTAGCTTGCGTGCTACGGCCTGTGCCTCCTATCACTTTAAAGATATATGCATGCTTAGCTTTCTTCCATGAAGTCATCACTGACTTATGTTCTTACTGAGTTGACATCAGGTCATATGCCACAAAATACTTGGTAGCTCAGGAATCTTTGTTACCATACGCCATGGTCTTCAGCTTTGAAAGAAACAAGATGAAACAGCTGTGTTTTTTCACAATGTACACATTTTGCATAAGATCGAGAAATCCGAAAACAGACTCTAAAATACGGCTCAGACACAATAGCTGCAGAGAAAATACAGTCTTCCTATCCACTTGCACTGTAAGCCCCAAAAATACAAATGACAACAGAGTTAAGAGGGAGGAAAAGGGACAAGAAGGTAAGGAAGCGAACGAGAGATTGAAACCCAAACTGACAGTGAACACACACGCACACACACACACAGTGCCGAGTGCTGTTTCATAATGCTAAGCGACTGATTGTCTCGCCAGTATTTAAATGGACCAGCATTGAATGGAGGTCCGTTCAGGCGTGGGCAGGAGCAAGCGGAGGCAGAGGGGAGGAAGGTTCATGGATGTCAATAATCCAATGCCTCTGTCTCTATTTTTGGTCCCAGTGTGATCGCCCGGATCACAAACTTAGGGCTGCACACACACACCGTACTGGTTGTATCATTTAATTTTCAATTAATCTCTTTAAGTGCAGTGCAATGTTGTAAAATGAAGCCATATTTAACATAAAGACCAAGATAAGAGGATGTTTTTCTCCTTTCCTGCCCCATTATCCAAGATTTATCTTGTGTCCCTAGCATGTGGTATTGGTACTGCTCTGATTTTGTTTCCCATCTCTGGTTAAAGTCCAAGCAGAATGTTATATTAGAACATGCAGCTGTTACATTATTGAAAGAAATGTAGCAATGTAAAATAAATATATTTCTATCTTCAATGTAGTGTAGTAGAAATCCAATGTAGCATCGAATGGAAATATTTGATACTTGATTTTTTAGGTATAACAATAAAATGCACCTTGTTCCAATCCTGACGTCGGCAAAGTGAAAAGAAGTAGAGGTAGAAGCTGTCTGTCAGAGAGATCTGTTTTTGTTTATTAAAGGATCATTTTGGTATTTTTAAACCTGCACCCTATATTCCTTTGCATTTGTGTCTTAGTAACTAATGTGAACAAAAGTCTTTAAAATTGGTCCAGTATTGAACGAGGACAATGTAACTAGCAGCTAGGAACTAGGCTGTAATGCATACCTATAGGGCAAATTTGGTCAGTTGTGGTCTAGACCGGTCTTAAAATAACATCCTGAGTCCTGTTTAGCCGAGACTGTGACAAGAGAGTAAAAATGAATTTGATTCGAGACAAGACCTAGACCTTAAAAAAGTGGTCTTGAAATCGGTCTCTAGTCCAAGACCGGTCTTGAGTACCACTACCATTACCATAACACTTAGCTGAAGCATAACTAGCCTCAACTTGAGTTTGATTGCAAATCCTTTAGACAGCACAAAGCTACTTTGTCCTTACTCAAAAACAACAAACCTTCCACGGGAACTCCTCTCCAGCCATCTCAAGTTACACACATACATTCCACACCACATATACAGTCATTGTTCCACACCTCGTGAGATTTCAAAAGGAAATGTCACCATCTTACCATGATGTAGTCAGACACTTATTAAACAATCTGAGCCTGTCACTGTAAAAAACAGCAAACGGTGACCCTTTGCCCTATGGGATCACATTGCAGCCCTATTCTGAAGTACTGAAGTTTTATCAGCCTCGTTGATGTCACCCATCATATACACAGTACATACTGTTGTGCGTTGAGTAGCATCAACTAACTAGTAAATTATCTTCTATCCATGTCCCTCTGTCTCTCTTGCTCTCTCATCTCTTCAGTTACATTACGTGTTAAGGAATGCATTAAGCAAAAATAGCTGTCGTGGCCTGATTTAATAAGTTTCAACTACAAACAAAAAAACAAGTCAGCCAGTCTCTATTATGTTTGCAAATGCAAATTTCTTTATGAGCGGAATAAATGATGAGTGGGCCTATAGAACGAGAAATAACTTTTGGAAAAGCTTTTATGATCTTGGCTGCCAAATTCCAAGTTAATAATGGATCTACAAAGTCAATAAGCTGTGCATGTAGGACATTAAGCATTATAATTAAAACTAATAAAAAGATGGCTTGGTAACAAAAAAATCTGCAAATGCACTGGCAAAAAAAAGAAAAGTGTCATTTATTGCCAGTTATGTTCCCATCTTTATTGGTGCCGCAGCAGGTTACCCTCTGTGTTATCTATGATGTCAGTAACATCCACTACACTGTGCTATATTTTCAAGCACCATGCCTCTTTGTCCTATTTGTGCTCAGATTGTAGCTCTGGGCTGGTGTTTTGGGAACAAGGCTTACCTGAGGAGCAGCTGGAACATTCTGGATGGGATGTTAGTGATGATCTCTGTTATTGACATCCTGGTGTCTCTCATCTCCAATTCTGGTACCAAGATCCTGGGCATGCTCAGAGTGCTGAGGCTGCTGAGGACCCTGAGGCCGCTACGGTAAGTTGCTCTCTCCCAGGGAATCCCAAAATGTACAGACAAACAAACACACTGAGAAAACAGACAACCACCCCTAAACTGTTGATAGGAATTATAAAAGAAAGTCTTACAATACAGTACTTCTACAAGAACGTGGACATACGTTATGGGTAATGTTAAAAGGCCAAAACTAACCCGATCTATATAGATTTGACACGAAGATGGAGGTGAAAAAAAGAAGCTTTTTTCTCTGTCCTGTAAGTACAATCAATGGAGCTTTTGGAAGATTTGAGAGAGTGTGTTTGTTGTGGGTTTGTATGTGTGTGTGTGTGTGTGTGTATGTGTTTGTGTTTGTTACTTTCTGTCTCTCTGTGTGTTATGTTGTTATGTCAGCTTGTACACAATTGCATAGTTATGTTTATTTGAGAAGAACTAAGGCGGAAATCACCAATTTGGAGTCTATTTTTACTTAGATCTCCAGTGTGTCTGGTGCAAAGGGAAATCAAGAATGTCTGTTGTTGCTCAGGGCCAGGGTAATACGATTCAAACAATCCCAAAGTAAGTGCTGGCTGCCCCAATTATAATTATTATAATATATAAAAATAATAAAAAGAAATTACTTTTTGTACAAGTCACAATCGCTATTTAAAAGTGATGCTTGGATTTTAAAAAACAACATGGCAAATATTAAATAATAAATTAGCTTTTTTTTTTTTTTTTAAATAATTATTGTCATAATCACAATGCATTGCATTTATCGCTCATAACAAAAATTGATTACGGTCTTACCAGGCTGAACATGCAGCGTGCCAAATTATGCAATGCCCTAATGCACAGTCTCCGTTTGAATTCGGTTGACCAATCATAACAGAGTGGGCTAGCTGACCAATCAGAGCAGGCTGGGAAAGCAGGCCAAGAGCTCAGACAGAGTGTTTCAGACAGTGGCAGTATGTGAAACATATGTTTTTTTAAACATGTAAGCATGCAAAGTTTTTCTAGTAGACCCAAGAGTACATATCTGATGCTAATAAAGAAAGATAATAGGGGCTCTTTATGTTAGAGCTCTGGTCTTTGCAAAATATCAGACAGAGGCTTCACGTGTGGGCACTCTTTACTTCTTAGTTTTAACCTCACTGGGTGTCCCTGTGTGGGCCAGTTTTACGTGTGAGGCGTCATGCTTGACTTGACTTACAGCCGCATGCTTGGTGTCTCATCTCGTGAAGGGGAGCTCTCAAGGCTTTGCCCTTTAATATTTATCACGGTTCTCAGCAAGAGCACAAAAATTAAATTTTCATTTTCTTCCTGCAAAATGTATCAAATACTGTCTTCTTTTTGCTTTCACAACTTTCACCATTGAAAACCACCAGTGAAATCCTCTGAAGGAATGGAGAGTGAAATAATTTCCATCAAACGGTTTCTTTTGTCTTTGACTTCATACTGTAACATTTGTTTTTTAACTAGATAGTTTAAGACAGTCAAATTATGTTTGTGTGTATTGTGCATACTCATTCTGTGTGTGTGTTATTTTAGGAACATTAATTTTCTGTTGTATAGCAGGACTCAAGTCCCTGTCATGTGCATGTGATAATCAGCTGGGTCAAATCAGACCAGATCAATTGGCCCTGAGTGAAATGACACGTTGTGTTTTTATTTTGCTTTGTGCTAAGTTGACGCAGAATTTATTACAAGCAATGATTGATGAGTAGTAATTTTTAGAGTCTTAGCAGGACAGATGATAATTCCAGTTCATTACCATTGGGTAGTAGCATTGCTCAAAGGTCTCACAGGAAGAGAAACACAAGCAGTTAGACAATCATACAGGCTTTAAAGGGGCAGTAGGTAAGACTTACAACTACTGCTGTCAGTAAAAGGCGTTACCAGCGTTAACGCAAACCCATTTTAACTGCGTCAATATTGGCGAGATTAACATTCTTTTTGGCCTAGCAAACTTTGTAGTTTTTTTCACATGCTGTTCCAAGAGCTAGCAACGTTAGAAAAACGACAACACCCACCGGATCTTGCTGGACTGGAAACAAAACAACATGCATCGCCCCACGCCAAAGAGTAGTAACGTTATGTTTTGAGTGGATGGTGAGTGTGAGATGGCAAAATGGATGCCAATAAAATTAGCCAGTAAGAAAAGTTGCCAAATGTTCCATTGACAAAACCAAAGTGATTTGTGTGTTTTGTCGTTGTGAACTGAGTTATGATCGCAGCACGTCCAGTCTGAAATGCCACTTGATGGCCAAGCAAGATCTGATGGACAGTGTGACATTTTGAGAGATTTTTTGCTCAAAGTGAGAATTTTAGTGTGAAATTGAACAGTATGACATATGCAATTGTTGTTTTCAATAAAAAAAAAAAAAGAAAGCCAATCCACTTTTCCATGTTCATAAGGGCATTAAAATGAGAAGTAAATAATGGGACAAATAATGGGAAAAAAAGAAATCAAGGGACATTTAGAATAGAAAAAAATGTGCATTTAATTGTGATTAAGTGCAAGTTGACTATGACATTGATGTGATTATTAAATATTTAATCGTTTGACAGCACTACTTATAAAACAAAACTAAAACTTTCTGTCATATTTGCTGAAACTGACCCTTTGTTTGAGTAGAACTACATGAAGCAGGTTATTTAAAAATAAATCCGGCTCCTCTTGCACCACCTCCAGCTTGAAGTCAGATTTGCAAAAATCCACCGCTCCCTGTTCATTTTCACCAATCAGGGCCTGGTACACGCACACCCATATCTTGGGTAAAAGTCTGGTGTTTCTCCCTTAACTTCTTCCGGGCCATGAACTGTGCTCCCCCACTAGAAAGTCCTGTGGTCAGGACCCAACCATCCACCTCCTCCCTAATCAAATATGTGATGGCTTTTACAGCAACAATCAATGTGGTGAATACAATAATAAGTTCACGCAATACATGGGAATTACAGTGCATTTGTTTTTGTGGCTGAAAATATGAATGGTTCATGAGAACAGCTAGCACAGGTGAACAGACAAGTGAATGGGATGAGGGTCTTTTAAAATGTTATAGCAGCAGCAGACAGTATGGCAACAGGCATGGGAGCAAAACATTAAGCAGGTACTTCACACAACACACTTCAGAATATGGTCTGGTTGCCACTGTGGTGCAAGACTACTGCAGTTAAAAAGTGGGCACGTTTCCAATGAAGTGTTAATGTGACATTAAATAGTGCATTTGCTGTCAAACAAGGGGCTTTCTAATTGGATGTGGTGCAATTGTGACAAACTGAGCACTTGAAAAGAGTACCTGATTCTTACAGTTGTTGAATCCTCTTATTTAATCCCCAGAAGGCAGCAAGGCTGGGGCTGCATTAATGTCAAGTAGGAAAGGCTTTATAGTCAGATTAGAAAATATGGAGCAAATACAAGCGGATATTTGACACATTTTGCGTTTGGAGGGGAGGATTCAAGAGCAAAGGGCAACCATTCCTCTAGGGAGTGATGTCTTCAGTGTGAGAAAAATGCAAAATGGCAGATAGAAATGGGATTAGGACGATTGTATGAATGGAGGATGGAGAAAAAGACTGAGGAACAGGCTGAGCATGGTTGCTTTTGCTCTGTCCTCTGCTGAGGCTGCAGATGAGTAACACGAAAGCATAGTATAAAATAATTTTTTAACTTTCAATCCAAAAGACGGTGCGCAGCATTAAAGGCTATAGCATATTAAGATATTAGTGTGCTGCTGTGGGTAAACTATATGTCTACACCACGTACTTAAAACCCTGTTAGATAATTCAGTGGAATTAGTTCTTGCGTTCCATTAAAGCCATGTTTCAGTCAAAGTAATGAATAAACATTCCTTGGGGTAACATTTGTGGAGCTGCTGCGCACTTGCTTCTGTCAAACTTGTTAGTAACCTAAGATGCAGTCTCACATTGCCAGACCTTCCTCCACAGCGCTGCATAGGACGGTCTGGCTAGAACACACAACATGGGAGAAACGGGATAGGAGAAGAACATGCTCTTCTTCATTGGCATTTTGTTAAACTAATCACAATTGTCTTGGGTTAGGGTTAGGGGGTAAGGGTTAGTGTAGGAAAAGTTATCTTGTTGCCTTCTTCCACTTAGTCCGACGACTCAGCAGTTAATTGGAAGTCAGAGGCAGATCCACTGGCCTGCGCACATTTCCCACACTTAATCAGTTTAATGCCACATGGAATTTGCCCAATCGTGATTGTAGGCTTTTTAACCAGTTTTCTTTAAATTGCAGGTGGTTAAGGGGATAGGTTTAGGGTTATAGGCCAGAGCAACGGGGCCTCTGCAAAATAGCCTCTGGAAGGAACTTGTTGTGGTGGAACATGTGTACGTTCAAAAGTTGGTTTAGTGGTGCAACAGAAAACTCAAGATTTGAATAATCCGTCAAGTCCGTCTAGCTGTCTGGACTTACCCTGCAGATATCTGAGGAGTGGTAACCATAGTCCTCATAAATGCACTGGTTTAGAATGCCAACACAAAGAAAAAGGAAGGGGACGGACATCCTGCCGAAATAAGCACGCAAGGACGTAAAAAACACATCGTTGAAAGTATACTTTATGTGTACGCTGGTGACTTGAAGGCTGGTGGCAACAAAAAGATGGCAAATATTCTGTATATCGATGGCTAATTTCTAAACATGTACAGAGTATGCCACAGATGGAGCACATAACCTTGGAAAAAAAACACCATCTAATAGCTAAGATCTGAAGATATAAATGGACATAAAAGGACACACGAGTATCGTACTGTGCATTAGAGCTACAACTTAGGTCAGACTCTTTGTGAGCCTGCATAGTTTCTGTCCAACCCCAAACCACGGCAGCAGTTTTGGGCCATAACCTTGTTTTAAAAATGCTTTTTGCTTGTTAAATTAATAGATATCCAGAAGATGGTGGTCACACACAGCACTACACAGGTAATACATTATGTATGACATTACACAGACTATTTGGTCTATGTAATGTCCTACATACAGTGGGGCTCGAAAGTTTAGGCACCACAGATCAAAATATGTATTAATGTGCATAAAGGATCCAAAAGAAGAAACACAATCTCCAAAAGGCATCAAATGACGGATTAGACAGTTGTATAACATGTCACAAAAAGTTAGATTTTATTTCCATCATTTACACTTTCAAAATAACAGAAAACAAAAAAATGGCATCTGCAAAAGTTTGGACACCGTGAACCATCACCTTATTGTGGTGAAGAGGTTTGTATGTCCCTATGATTCTGAGGGCTGTGTTGTCTGGAGCTTTGTGCAACTGGTAGGATCTCCCAGGGCAAAGTGGTCTCAGGGGAGGGGCCAGACAAAGAATGATTCGAAGGAAGGGAGGCCCCCGTCCGGAGCCAGGCCCAGACAGCGGGCTCGTCAGCGAGCGCCTTGTGGCCGGGTTTGCAATGGAGCCCGGCCAGGCAGAACCCGAAAAAGCTACGTGGCACCCCTCACTCCAGCCCATGGGCCTACCACCTATGGGAGGAACCGATGGGGTCGGTTGCGGCAGCGAAGATCAAGGGCTTTGACAGACCAGACCCGGGCGGCAGAGGCTGGCTCTGGGGACGATGAATGTCACCTCTTTGTGGGGAAAGGAGAGGGATCTTGTGCGGGAAGTGGAGCGCGTCCAGTTAGATCTGCTGGGGCTTACCTCTAAGCACAGTCTCGGTTCTGGAACCATGCTCCTGGATAGGGGTTGGACTCTGTCCTACTCCGGAGTTGCCAAGGGTGTGAGGCTCCGGGCAGGTGTGGGGATATTCACAAGCCCTCTGTCTTTTGTTGGACTTCTGTGCTAGTCATAGATTGTTATATGTGTTCATATGTGTTCATGATGCTCATAAGTGTACGTGGTACTAGAGAACCCTAGGCAAAAGATCAATGATGTCATTGGGTCATTGAACTTGAGTGGACATTGTTCAAAGTTTCCATTGCTGAAGCTGCGGCGGGGAGCTGTGGTCTTAGGGTCTTAGGTGCCTCAAGGGGCGGTAACCCACGAACACCCTGGACCACAGGTGTCCACCTGTGGTCAGTGAAGCTGTCCGACTGAAGAAGGAGTCTTTCCAGGATATGTTATATCGGAGGACTCCGGAGGCAGTTGCAAGGCACCAACGGGCCCGAAGGGCTGCAGCCTCTGCCATCACAGTGGTAAAGCATCGGGTGTGGGAGAAGTTTGGAGAAGACATGGAAAAAGACTTTCAGTCTGCACCATGGTGCTTCTGGAAAACCGTTTGCCACCTCAGGAGGTGGAAGCGAGGTAATAGAGCGCTGGAAGGAGCACTTTGAGGAACTTCTAAATCCAGCTGACACATCCTCTGTGGTAGAGGCAGAGCTGGAGGATGATGGGTTTGTCGTCATTTTCCCTGGTGGAAGTCACTGAGGTAGTCAAACAAGTCCACAGTGGCAAAAACGCCCCAGGGATTGATGAGATCCGTCCAGAAATGCTGAATACTCTGGGTGCGGAGGGACTGTCTTGGTTGACACGCCTCTTTAACATTGCGTGGAAAATTGGGACAATGCCTAAGGAGTGGCAGATCGGGGTGGTGGTTCCCCTCTTCAAAAAGGTGGACCAGAGGGTGTTTGCCAATTACAGGGGTATTACGCTTCTCAGCCTCCCTGGTAAAGTCTACCCCAAGGTGCTGGACAAGAGGGCCCAAAGTCTCTTGGGAAGACACATAATTGGTAAATTTCATTTAAAAAATGACTCTATTACAGCTATAATGTCTAACAATTTCATTGGTAAAGGCTTCAAGTTAAAAAAAGGTTTTTCTTCAAAGCTTTCTGAATGGGGCCTGTTCAAACCCACCACCTGGCAGACGTCTCTTTTCATCCTGCTTCTGTCTACGTTTCGTTATCAGCTTGTTGCCACTCCAGTTTGATTTGTGGCAGACCCTTGCTGGCTGTTTGAATTAAACATGAGCTTGTCTGTGTTTTCCCCTCTAGCAGTGCAGTGCAGTGCACTTGGGGTTCACACTGGCAGCAGCATGGGCATATTCAGGAATTGCTTGCTACATGTGTTTTTACGTAATTGCAGCAGAATAAAATTACAGATTTCTTTAGGTTTTTGAACAATTACACTAACACAACTCAACAAAATATATAATGTACTGTTTTTGTGTATATATATATATATATATATATATATATATATATATATAATATATGTGTAAATGTGACATATTACCTTTAAAATATAATACTATATTACCTATAGGTTGGTTATGTTCGTCAAACGTAGACAAGGGACTCGTCTTAATTTTGAGTTTAAAGTCCCAGTTTTTAGTATTCATTTAATCATATAATCAAAGCAAAAATTAAATTCAGAAAAAGAGAAATTCATTTCTCATTAAAGATATTAATGACAGCATAACTATGCACAAGAGAGGGCTCATGGGAGGGGGGTGCACGCACGCCAGAATGATGCATTAGCCTTGTTAACAGGGCTAACGCATCATATTACACACGCACCTCTGATGTCATTCCACAATCCCACAACTGGAGGGCCAATCTCAGGGAAGGCCAAGAGGTCTGTACCCTGTGTCGCCATGTGGCACTTTTATGTCAGCGAGCAGCACCTGCACCTCAACTCACCTCATCGACAACTCAGCTACAGCTCAGAAACCCCTGCCCCCCACCGCCTATCCAGTAATTGCACCCGTCACACGCCCAGGCTTGCAGGCATTGCAGGCAGACTGAAACAGCTTTGTGATGTTTGTGGGGTCAGGGCTGGCTAGCAGGTTTGTTTATTGATAAATCCTCTCTGAGGCTAGCACCCGGTAACCTCAGCCAGTAGGCTCGGTGTCAATGTACTGTAAATGGACTGTATTCATATATCTCATTTATAGTCTTCACGACTACTTAAATTGCTTTTACATAGCACAGGAATCATAAACACTCACACATTTACACTCTGACGGCGCCAAGGACCACTTCACATGGGGCCGCAGGGCTCGGGATTGAACCAAAAACCTTCCAATTGGTAAGCAATCGCTCTACCACCTGAGCCGCCCCAAATGAGCTGCCTCTTGCCTGTAAAGTGAACGTGAGCCGCTGTGACAAAAATCCACAGTCGAGTCAGACATCTGTTGCTGATGTTAGTATACATCAGACTGTAGATGATCTGTATTGAGTTGTCTTTAGTCTGTCTGGCTACTAAACGTCACCATCAGACACACAACACGTGTCCGGTGCAGAATAAGCCTTTAAATCACACAAATATCAATCAACATTCAAAACGATTAAAAAGTTCATATAAAACATGTTTAGCTGAGAGCCAGGCATTTCTTGTCATCTCTGGGTCTTGCAGTCGGTGGAGGATAACTGCAGCTGCCGTTGCCCACGTGTGCATGACGTCGGAGCAAGTCCGACACATACTAACTGGCACGCATTGGGCAGCGATCATTCTGCTTAGGCCTGGCTCATCTCGAAACAAGCCTACTGAGCTTATCTGTCGCTTGACGATGAGGTAATCCTCTCTAGGTTTTTCTGACCCTCGCTCCTTGTATGTAACACTGCTGAGGATGTCCAATTGAGTCGGCGCACAATTACCATTCTTCAAGACGTTGAGATCATGTTTGTGCGACACCTGAACTCATTGGCTCACAGTTTACATTAGCACGGCGCTCATTTGCCGTCGGGGGCACAAACAGTGAGTGGTAGTCTGTGACAGCCGGAGAAGAAGTACAGCTGCCGGTTGAAAAGAGGAGAAAAATGTCCACAGCAATGTGGAGCGAGAAAGAAAGTTTCAACAAAGAAAGTCAGAAAATAGCACCTGCCTCATTTTTTATTCCCTCTGTATCCCTGCTATCTACTATCCTTGCTCTCCTCCCTCATCTCCTATTTTCATCTCCCTGCGTCTCTTAATTACACCCAGTGTTTGCACTGTGGGAATACGCCTGCCACTTATTGCCCGACTTGTTGTTTCTACTGCCTCGGTGCGAGCTGTATGCCGGTGTATGAGAGAGACGGGTGGTGCACATGTGCAGGTGTGTGCGTTGCGGCAGACTCCTTCCCGCTCCTTTTGTACAGCACACAAAACAAGGACACACTGCAAAAGCACTTTGAAATTATGCAGAGAGGTACATTAAAAGCAAGGACTAACTTTTTTTCCCTCCATCCAGCGCCTCTTAATTCAGTTTTTTTCACCGTGTCATATGCAAATCGACTTTATGGAGATGAGCCTATCGCAGTGTTTGTCCTTCAGGTAGCGCATCATCAGAGTGCATTGACGTCCATTAAGAGGCTTGTCTGTCCATTGTTCCCCTCCTAAATAAGCCTATTCACTTTAGCGTATTTGTCAGAGCTGAGCTCTAAAGAAGAACATAATGTAAAGAGGTAGAGAGGTTAGTCTGTGAGCCGAAGGACTGAGCTGTAGACCACGTGTTTCTGTTAGGGTTTTTTTTTGTGCCGATATCAATACTGATTATTTGTAGTTGATAAAACCCATAAGAGATATTTGGAACCAATCTCTTTGTCAAAAGTAACATTTTGATTTGTTACAAACGCCAACACGAAAGTTAGTTTAAAGCAACTCTAGAGAACCTCTCCCGCTTTGGTCCCCCTACAGGTTGGAACCTGAATTGTCTTCATTATGTCCCATTATGTCTCGTTGGAACTACAGACTGTTACCAGATCTGGCAAACTTGCATACTGCGGTTATAGCCTAAGCGAAGCAAATGCAGAAGTGCCGTTGACCCAGTTACGAGTTAATGAACCACTGAAAGGATTTTGGAAACAATATTCTAAGTTATGAAAAAGTTTTTTAGTGTTGCTTTAAATGCTTAGGTCAAGTATGTAATAAAACTAGAACATTAAACATAACACAAAGTTAAAAAAAATATCAATGAATCAATACAAAAAAGGCTTCCTGAAGTTTATACATTCTAGTTTTCATGCTGCTTACAGAGTTGTAGCAAAGCTAAAGTTGGGCAGTTTTCAATACTTAACTCTTTTATCGGTAAAATAAAACAGTAATACGTCTAATCTGCCAACTGCCAAATATGGGCCCAGATAATGAACCACGTCGATAATTGGTCCATGCCTATTTTCTGTCCTTGACAGACTCTGCAAACTCCCTGAATTCCCCAACAAGGTGCACTTTTACCCATTCTCTTCTTTCTTTGTGTGACTTTGTAAAATCCTAATTGTTTAGAGAGACATTAGATTTTATTAGTTTAGAGCAGCTATACGTTATTGATCCCAAAGTGAGAAAATACACTGCTGCAGCAGCACATAGAAGACACTCATAGACACAAAGTGTATACAAGAAATAATAAATAGGATAGAATATGAGAACCATTATCCCAAAAATATACACAGGACACAAAAGTTGCAAATTCAAATGCACAACCCAGTTAAATAGTATTTTATAAAGATTTAAGCAAAGCATGTTGCACAATAGTTCATTATTGTGGTGTCTGAGTCTTATCTAACAACGAGGGCCCCATATTGCAACCGGCGCAAAGCCCGACGCAGTTGTCTTTGCTATTTTGAGCACCTGCGCCCGTGCTG
The DNA here is from genome assembly GCF_013103735.1 of Etheostoma cragini. Lineage (NCBI taxonomy): Eukaryota > Metazoa > Chordata > Actinopteri > Perciformes > Percidae > Etheostoma > Etheostoma cragini. Next base: position 19,700,033 of record NC_048427.1, on the reverse strand, counting down.
GTCTCAAAGGGAGGTGTACTCAGGTGCATTCTTGGCTTTGTGCTATCTGAGAAGCGCCAAGTGATCTTGCCATTGGTCGAAAGTCATTCAGTTGTTATTGTAACAGCGCATTTGTAAAAAGTGTTTAGGCTTATGCACTGTGCGCACAAAATGCTTGTTACACACACACACACACACAAGGAAGCGCAGGAGCACACAAACATGCAAAAGATTACATTCAAAAACTTGATGATGCAAATCTGCCATCATAAATGCAATGCGCCAAGGTACAAAATGCACCGGGCTTTTAAAGGGAATAGGAGATGACACTCTGATTGGTTTATTGTATGTTACGCCCAAAACACACCTATAAATTAATGAAGACACTAATTGCAACCCTGTTAAAACATGCGCCCAGCAGACAGACACTTTTTTCCACCGTCAAACTAGCAAAAGTGGATTTGGACACGCCCTAAACGCACCTGCGCCAGGTGCTTTCCTCTGTTGGACCAATGTGGGGTGGATTAACCACGATGGATGCCATGCACATTAATGGAAGTTGATTAACTGAGAACAGGAGCCAACAGGTATTCCAATAAACAACAAATTGAAAAGACCTACCAAACATCTCCATAGTTAGCTAGGAAGAGATTGATTGAACAAATCTGCAATCATTGTCGTGTTTTGCATCTTTATTACACTCTAAAGAGATGTCACAATTGCTGAAACACATAGGTAAACTCGTCTCTTGACAAAAACACTCAAACTGGACTCCACTGGATGCTTGCCCTTGCTTAAGAAGCTAATCCAAATAGGTTTTCATACCAGCACAACTGCATCAATCCTAAAAGCAAACGCATGCAGATGCAGCCCTTGAACACTAGTACCCTCTTTAGCTTCCCAGTGGTACTGCACCCCAGCATGGCTTTCAATAGAACATGAAAGTGCAAAGGGATGAGGTGTAGCCATCGCCCTCGTTATTGTCTGATCAAGGCTATTGATCAGTGGTCTCGGTCAGCCCTGGCCTTATTATATCATGTCTTCTCTTAATGTACTATTGACTTCCCCTTCACTCAAAATGTCTGCTCAGGGAGAAGCATAAAGAATACAAGGCAGACAAAGTGTAATAGACAAAAGCAGATTAGATCACTCTGACTGCCTGTGTAGCATTGTTTTTCATCTTTAGGCCTTTTCTTTTTTTATGCATCACGTCATATTGGCTTTGGTGTGTGTGTGTGTGTGTGTGTGTGTGTGTGTGTGTGTTAGTGTGTATGCACGGTTGCATCTGTGGGCTTATGCATGTACATCTGTGTTTTCTGCGTGAAAGCGTGTGCAGATGGTTATGTGCGCATTGGCAGGTTTTGTGTAGCGCACGCACATGTGTGTTGATGTGTTTGTGTTTCACTCTTGTCGTAGAAGCTCAGCTGCAGTGCATTGCTGTGTGTACCTTGCTTGCACCAATTAAACACCCTCATCAGTCCATTGGCTTAATTCGAGGTGTCTGTTTCCTTGATGGCAGAAATGAGGCAATAAACAGGATGGAAATAGAGAAAAATACGTTGGTTTTTTTTGAAGAAGAAGAAGAGCAGGAGTGAAACAAAGTTATCTTTTTTTGGCTTTAAAAAATGTGAAAAGAGCGCAAATGAGAAAAGGGGTCATTGACTGCAGTAAACAAGGGAAATCAAGATACAAAGACAGTGTGTATAAGAGTGTGTGCGCTGACTCATCCAAAATATCTGCCCTGAATAATGATACTGTGCCTGTTACTGTCAGTGTCAGCCCTTCAGCTCTCCAAAACTCAAACACATGCAGTTTTTGCTGGACATACAAGAGAATGATTGCAACCTGTTGGAAACCACCTCACGACTTGTCTATTCGTACATGGACCCTTTCCTTTTTGGATGTCATTGAAATGGAGCGATCTCCGGCTCATGTAAATGGAGCGCCAGAAAAGGATTTTTGACGCTTGGCTCAGCATTGCTGAATCTTTGAAATCCACGCTGTAGACCTGTCCTTATCCTTCTTACTTCTATCTGTGCGTGTGTTTGGTCCCTTTTGTCTTTTGCCGGTCTCTGCGTCAATGCCTCTTGTTTGTGTGTTTGTCTGTGTCTGTTTCTGTGTCTTGTTTGTGAGCTGCAGACATCGTTCTTGCTGTTGTGTTTTTGTTGTGTCTCCTTCCCGTATCGCTCCTGAAAACGGCGGCAGAATCAATAGCCTTTTCAATAAAGTCAATGTGTGGGCTACGTTCCAACTCCGTCCCAGCTCTGGCGATCCGCAGCCCTCCGGAGCAGACACGCAGAGCTTCTATTTTTGAGAGCTCCGCGGCAAATCAGCACAGGGCGGATTGTGCGGGACAGGAAGTCAAATACAGGAAGTTGAGCAAAGAAATAAAATAGAATGTTGTAACGCTGCATGCATCATTGCTCCCTTTGGTATAAGATGCATTAAGTATGTATAAGTGACCTAAGAGTGCCCTGCACAAGCACATATATCAGAGATGGGGTCTCGAGTTTGAGCCCCGGACTCGAGATGCACTTAAGTCGTGCACACAGTGACTTTCAACCAAACTTCCTAAACCAAAGAAGCACTGAATGCAACATATGTTGATTCTAGCTCAAAGACTTGAGACTTGACTTGGACACTAGCTCAGAGACTTGTGAGCATCTATGACACACACACATCCAGGCAGTGCACACATGTTTATTGCCGTATTACTTGCTGCGTTTCAGTGTGATCAGCAGAGCCCCGGGGCTGAAGCTGGTGGTGGAGACTCTGATGTCATCGCTGAAGCCCATCGGCAACATCGTGGTCATCTGCTGTGCCTTCTTCATCATCTTTGGCATCCTGGGAGTACAGGTGAGAGGGGAGGGTGAGGCAAGACGGGAGGACACGGACATAAATAACGAGAAAACAAAAAGCCAGTAACACCGCTCTCTAGAAAGCACTGACAGAAGCAATTATTCTCCCTCTACAGCACTGCAACAGTTACAAACTGTGACAACTATTCCCTCAAGTCTTCACTTTCTCCAGGTTCTAGGTTCTCTGGTCAGTGCTCCTTGATCAAGACACTGGCTCAGATCAACGCTGCTCCCTTGAGGGATAGGTTGAATGCAGATAATGAATTTCGTACAGTATGTGTATGTGACAATTAAGTACCTTTACCTTAGTCACAATTGACACAAAGGGTTAATGGCTGTGACAATACCTTGAATTAGCGATTGGGAAGCTGTCACTCTTTAAAGAGCCTCCAAAGAATTCACCGCCACCCTTAACCTCCTGTTTTTGAAGATGTTGCCAGTATTTGATCAGATATTATTCTTTTCAATTTAATTGCACGTCACTTACTTACTTACATTGCAAAACATGTTGCACTATGGCCACTTCACTTTACTTTAAAATACCTTTTATAATGCCACTTTACGTTCATTGAGTACATTTTGCACATTATAGTATGTTGTTTGCCTGTTTGTTGGTTTGCTTTTTACTATGGAAATACTGCTACTGTCACAAGGGCATTTCCCCATTTTGGGATGGATGAAGTATTATCTAATCTAATCTAGTACAAGTGTAATCATCAAGTGGCCTATAATTAATATGTTATACACAGTAATTTTTACCAATAGTCTTCTGTACTTAGGTCTCCAGGTTCTACTTTTACATTTTAGCTTGTTTTGCCACTGCCAACCGCAGCGTTCTCACTTAATACTGGACCGATGTCAAAGATCGTTGTTCCCGTCAGTCCCTTAGACACAACAACTTCAGGGTCCACGTTGAGAAAACCCTTTTCCCTTTAACTTCTAGCTTGTGTCACTGCAGCTGACAGACTGATGGTCTGCTGCTGGAAGCAATCACACTGGTGATTAAAAAAGATTGGCTCTTGTCAATCAGAGAGAGAGCTCAACTAGAGCTTTTCTCTCCTAGAGCTTGGTTAAAAGCAAAAAAACTGAACTTAGGTAGAGTTACTGGGGTAAAAATTCGCTATCAATATAATTGTGTGAATGCTGTGGAAATATACTATATAGGAGAAATGTCTGAAACCAACAACAGAATCCTTGAGTTTGATGAATGAGTTTCACAGGTTCACTGTAAAATAAAGGGCAAGTCTGTGTGTTTTCTTCGCAGCTCTTCAAGGGGAAGTTCTTTGTTTGCGTAGGCGACGATGTAAAGAACATTACCAACAAGTCAAGCTGTTTGCAGGCCAACAACAAATGGATCAGACACAAGTACAACTTTGACAACCTGGGACAGGTGAGGCCTCAGGAACAAATCTTCTTAAATCCCCCCCCCCCCCCCCCCCCCCCCCCCCCCCCCCCCCCCCCCCGTCAATCTTCACGTCTTCTCAACATAGTCATACTGCAAAATCCAAAGAGAGTTGTGTGGAACTCATAGTCTTAATTACCTTTTTAGCAACTCATTTGTCAATGGCTTGATGTAACAGACGTTCAGTAATATCAAAAAGTCACATAGCAAAGCTTTGACATTTTTCCTTTTAGTGCCAAATTAATAACCTTATTGTTCCCCTTTTCTGTCTCAGGCCTTGATGTCTCTGTTTGTTCTGGCGTCAAAAGACGGCTGGGTGGATATTATGTATGACGGACTAGATGCTGTAGGAGTCGATCAACAGGTAAATATATTCATACCCTCGCACAGAAACACACATGTAAAAGAAATTATCGAAGATATGATATAATTCCCCCCAATCACAGGCAGACACAAGTCGTTTCCTTGCTACTGGTTCATCTGGAGCTTCTCTCCAATCCACCGTGGAGAATGAACACACAGTATAATGAAAGAACACACACCATATTAGCGTAATATAAACACAAACAACTGCATGCACGGCAATATAAAATATCATTTTCCAAAGTAAAATTAAAACAAAAAGCAACAAAGCTCATCGGCTACATGCTACAAACAAGGGAATCGTCTTTTGAGGTTTCCTTATGGCTGACTTTTAGTTAAAGTCTGTTAACACTTGGGTTGAGTATTGCTGGATTTTTACGATTCTGATCCTGAACCGGTACTTTTAAAATGAGTCTGATTCCTAAACCAATTCTTGAAAAACTAAAAAATGACATCAAAGAAAGGCTCTGTTATAGAGTTTTTTTTTTTTTAAAGGTCCTATGACATGGAACTTTTTGGATGCTTTTATATGGACCTCAGTGGTCCCTAATACTGTATCTGAAGTCTTTTTTTATATAGACCTTAGTGGTCCCCTAACACTGTATCTGAAGTCTCTTTCCCAAAATTCAGCCTTGTTGCAGAATTACAGCCACTAGAGCCAGTCCCACAATGAGCTTTCCTTAGTATGTGCCAGTTCTGAGTCTGTAGTTTTTGAGGAGGAGGGGGCAAGGTGGAGGCTGGGGTTGTGGCCTTGACCAACTGCCACTTTGCTCGTTTAAAAGCCATGATTTCTCTCTCATGGGTGGGCCAAATTTTTCTGGACAGGCAAAGATAAGAAGTATTCTCATAATGTAATTGCAACAGCGACATGTTTTTTTGCTATAGCTGAGGACAAACTGTTTCGGGCCATCCACTAAAAAAATAGGTTAGAATGCAAAGAAATACTTGTACTACATGTCAACAGAATCCTCTGTACCCTATCTCTTTCAGCCGATAATGAACTACAACCCGTGGATGCTGCTCTACTTCATCTCCTTCCTGCTGATCGTGGCCTTCTTTGTGCTCAACATGTTCGTGGGCGTGGTGGTGGAGAACTTCCACAAGTGCCGGCGCCACCAGGAGGCCGAGGAGGCCAAGATCAGGGAGGAGAAGAGACTGAAACGCATGGAGAAAAAGAGACGGAGTAAGGAGAAGGAGCTGGCTGGTCGGTAGTCTTTCCACATCTTTCTGAGTCCTGCTTGATTTGAGCTTGAGCCTTTTTACTTATTTGTTTTGCTTTTTGATTTGGTATGGCCGAATCCGGAAGAACTCAATTAGTGAGCTTGTACCAACTACAGGTGCTACTCTGCGGTAGATCCTTCCCTTTTCTGTTTTCCTTGTAGGCCCTCTGGATAGTTTTTGTTGGAGTCAGATGGTCACCTATTCTGGCTCGGCAGACTCTGACACAGACTGCGGAGGCTCTTCTCCAACTCCTACACCAATTTGATCCAGTTGGATGTTGAGAAAAGCTTCCGTTATCGGCCAGTTTGCAGAGCTAGGACAACTGATCGTCGGTGTTAGCCCCTTACCTTCCCTCCTCCCTTACCTGGTCTACCGTAGATGCCGTGCTTGGGATGGCCCCCTTAGGAGCATGCCCAGCGAGCGCTGACAGACGGGGCTTGCATGGTGGTGACTATACAGAGCTAGAGGGAGGGGGAGTCCTTGATCATTTAATCGTCCTAGACGAAAGCAAGACGGCCCCCCTCCCTTCCCCTCTTCTGCATGTGGTTTAGTACAGCCGCAGGGGCAGGGATAGGCTCAAATCTGAAAGACAATGAGGAGTTGTCCCTTAGTTTTCCTTGTAGCTAAGACCTTAGTTAGTTAGTGCTAAATCCTCCCCCTCCCCTCCGGCTGTATAGGAGTTGATGACCAACTGCTTGGTTTTATTTTTTTATTTTTTATTCTTTCCACTGCCTCCTACCTGCAAAACGTTAGACTTCTTGTGAATTTAGTGCCTATACTTAAAGTATTTCACCCACTTATTGTAAAGGCACGTTCATCATTAAATTTCTACAAGAAGCAGTGGACATTAAAGGTTTTACTAAAGCTGAAAAGAATATCCCTTTGTTTCCATCTATATGACATGATCCTTTTATTTGACAATAGGAATGTTTCCCTCCGACTCTTGAGAAATACAGATGGAAATGGATCTTGCTTTTTCGGGAGCCGTCTGCCAAGGGTATCCGACCAATCGACAAACTCTCCCAGACCCTTGCACAGTCTAACACGTGTACATTTTATAACACTAATAGGCCCTTTTACATGAAAGCTCACAAAACCTTTCATATTTTTAATTTCCCTGTTTTAGCTTTATCCCTTTTCTCAACAGCTATGTCCTTTTTTTCCTGGCTCTGTATTTTTTGGCCAGAAGTCCTTTTTTCTTTTCATTTTTTTTTAGACAGTGATGTTAAGGGAGGAAAAATGGCTAGATGTTGGTTTATTAGCACAAAAGCAGTGCAGAAAGACATGGTTGCGTATAGAAAGAGACAGCTTACTGGTGCCACTCGATAGAACACACGTTGTATATGTCTGCTTTAGTTTGAGAGTCGACGGCCTCCTAATTGTTACAAAAAGACAAAAGTGTTAATCCAAAGAACTGGACTCAGAATCACTGGAAAGACGAAACAAACTAAATGTAGGAACATGAACCAGCTTTATCTTCCATTGCTTCCTTCTGGCCTTACTCCATCCCTCTTTCCCTCTTTCTCTCTCTTTGACTCTCTCCTTTTAAAAACTCATATTCCTCCTACCTTCCTTCCTTTCTGTCTTCTGCTTCTCCCTGACTAACACAGTCTCATTCCTCTAGATTTATTGGTTCCGGGGGTGAGTTGGGCCCTCTCTGAAGGCACATTGAAAGGTACAGAGTTTCTAGCATGTTCTGTGTGTCCCTTCAAACCCACCACCACCACCACCACCGACCGCGACCACCCTACCATGGTGGCTAAGGTTCTAAGTTCAGTGGTCACGGGAGGTAGGGCCCCATCCCGCGTCCCCGCCCCCCTGCCTCTCTCCCATCAGCTCTCCGTCTGCTGGACGTGCTGTTGTTCTTTGTTTTCTCTGTCGTGGCTTTGTCTTTCACAGCTCCTCCACACCGTCTGCGATTTCATCCACAGTCCACAGCACCGCTCACTGCACCACCACCGCATCAGAAGAAGATCATCTAGTTAGGTTAGCATGGACACAATGAGAAAGGGATGTGGTGTAAAGAATTCCAGAGCATAATTGTGTTTTTTATTCACAAACAAAGGGCACTCTAGTTGCATTCTTCTTTCAGGACACATTAAAACAATTATTACTGTTTTTAACATCTTTAGCCTTATTTTCATTATGATAGACGTTGTTTCGGTTGGTGAAAACATTTTGCTCAGAAAACTAATTGTTGAGATCTAGGAAGTGTGGCAAGGTGGTTATAAGTAAAGGATGAGGAAAAGAAAGGAGTGAAAGGCCCTACACACTGCCAGCGAAGAGCTGTGAAGAGTAGATTTGTGCCTGATTGCGCACCTGGTTGTTCATAACAGTCATATAACATTTTTTCACGCCGGTCACAAAGCGATCCTTCTCTCCTCTCTACAAAACATGTGTGTGTGTATGTGTGTGTGTGTGTGTGTGTGTGTCACACTCTGTCCGTCCTTCTGTCTTTCTGATGCACTGTTGATTAATATTTACAGTCTGGCGGAGAGCTACAAGAGTTCAAGTGCTATTAAACATGTGCATGAACATGTAACTAAGCAACAGTGGGTTCTTGAACCTTTGACCTGCTTTAATGACGGAGGAGCACTCAGGACATTTAACAGCCCGCTATGAGGACCAAGTCTGAAGCATGGGCATATTTTGGTTATTATAAGAATGCCAAAGGACAGTTGATTGAAGAAAGTTATCTTGTCTGCGGAACGTGCAGGAAACAAGATGCTGCTGAAGGCATTGAGGTTCAATTTGCATGCCGTTATATCCCTATGTAGGACAAAGTTGAGCCAGTAGGGTGTGTAAACGGTAATGGACGTTTTACAACCTGTTGCCTTGGTTTTCTCTATCAAATAAGGAATCTGACTGCTTTGTTTCTTGCCCGTCTGACTTATCCAAGTAAAACTACCAATTTTACCACTAGGAGTGATGTCCAAAGCTGTAATAACAGGGCTCAAGTTTTGATTACTCAGAATAATCCTATGAATTTGACTAACATGTGCTTCTCTCTCTCATGTGTCACAATAAATCAGAGAGATTAGAGAGCTAGATCAGGTTGTACAAGCTGTCCCATCTTGGATGAAACTAATTCTCTCCCTTGCTAACATTCTTTTATAACATCCTCTAGTAAAGGTCACTGGCCTCCATTAAAGGGCACTGAACCACAGGAATTCAATCAACAGCATTCCATTTCTCTTTGAGTCAGTGCTCAACTTAAAAGCTTAATTTAAGACACCCTTTGCCAAAATATGCAAATGTGACCACAGTTAATTAAACGGTAACAAACTCCGTCAGAGGATCTAACTAGTTGTTTTAGCTGCAATCTCCACAGCTTTGGCTCCAAGCTTGATTTGCTTAGGAATCTTTGTTAGAAAGCTGTCTATTTCTAGTTCATCAGATGTAGGGATGGAGGATATGAAGGAGATATGCAATAACGTTGAGTTTGCACTAGCAATATTACTTGTGATTAATAAACAAATATTCTATAAGTGATCTCAGTTCTTCATTTCAGTATTCTGTTCTGATCCAACGAATTGCTTGTTGAATTTAAAACAAAAAAACGGAATCATTGCCATTTTTTTTTGTGTGTTGAACGAAATGAACAACAAACAACACAGCTGGAATAGGATCACAGTTATGTTTTAAAGTGCAGTTGTCTAGTGATAGTTTCTTACCCAAAAAATGTCGGAGTGTCTTTTGCGATATGTAGCAGCCTGTGTATATGGCAAGATTGAAATTGCGATGGCGATAAAAAAAAAATAGATATATATAGATATATATATAGATATATATATATATATATATATATAGATATATATATATATATATATATATATATATATATATATATATATATATATATATATATATATATATATATATATATATATGTTGTGCAGCCCTAACTAACACACTTTGTTACACTATCTAACTACAAGTGATATTTTCAGCTGCAATCACCACAGCTTTGGCTCTTAAAAGGCTTAGAAAGAGGGCTAAGACAGAATGGTTTTAAAGAATGTTAGCCCAAGAGAGATTTTGTTTTATCCAAGATGGCACCACAAACGTGGACCCTATTATTACAGCTTTGGCCGTCATTCCTATTGGTAATGTAATTTTACATAGCACGTCAGACAGGCAAGAATCACAAGCAATCGGATGATCAGAAAGGCTCCTCATTTGAATAAAGGGCATAATGTAAAATGATTACCTAAACTGTCTTTTGTAAACATCCATTACAGTTTACTCACCACCAGCTCGACTTAGACTTTGACTCCCTTCACTTTTCATCTAGCTCCATCATCCAGTCCAAATATCTATTTTGGTTCTAAACCACCTGCTTCGAGCGTTATCAACCAATGGACTGGGCGTTATCGGTTGTGATTACACGATGTGATTGTTGGATACTTGATTCTGATTTCTATTTCTGTACAAAGTAGACTCTGGAGAATAGAGTTGAGGCTCTGGCAAGACTACATGAATGTATCTCCACTACAGCACACTGTGTAAAGGTCACAGTGGCACATGTTGTTATTAAGCAAAATAACCGCAGCTTTGGTAACAGCGGTTGGCTCTTCTTCAGCGTAAAGGTCATCCCAGGTCTGACTATGACTCGACTGGTTTGCTGGCACATCTGGTCCAATTGTTGCAACCTGTGTCCATGGCAATCCGATTAAGTTTTTAGTATGATAGGTGTGTTAGATAAAAACGACCCCCACCCTCACTCTGCAACATTTATGTGTCTCATTATTCCAATGTATGGTTTTGTCTTTGGTTGCACATACTGCAACTTTCCAGGTGCAAGTCTGTTAACTAGGGGCACATTCCTGGTAGGTACTTGACCGTGCTAGATTGGATTTGTGTGTGTGTGTGTGTGTGTGTGTGTCTGTGTCTGTGTGTGTGTGTGTTTCTCTTGTAAATTATGCAGGAGCAGCTCTCCTCTCAGTCTGGATGGCTGTCTGAGAGGCAACCAGGACCCTCACACCCCTTTGTTGATCCTATGCGGCATTTCACAAACGCTTGCAATATTTTGCTATTTTGACCTAAAGGTTAATTACAGTAGTGCAAACAACACCAAACACACGCAAAAAATACAGCGTCCACACAGTGTGTTACTAGTGTATTTGTGTTAGGATGGTCAACACATGCATTTGTGTGTGTGTGTGTGTGTTTTTGTGTGGACTCTTATCTTTAGCTTGCCCTGCACTGGAGAAGCTTTTTCGAGAGGCTAGATGGAGGACAGGGACAAAGAGGGGAAAGGAGATGGAGGAGGCACATTATGATTTTGACTGAGGATGGACAAAGGCAGAGAGACACACAAGGGGGGAGGGGAGAGGTGGTAGGTACACAAACACACTAACTGACAAGTCGGATCAAAGTGTAACCGGAACTGTAGTCATGCAAAGATTAGAGACACATGAAATCACACCAGAGTTGTGGACTTGAGACGTGGACTTGAGTCAAAAGCAAGTCGCAAAAATGATGACGAGAACTGACTTGGACAATCCATCCAATCGTTGAATGGCTAACTGGCCAGTCGACAGACAGACAATACCTTTCCTGCAGCCACGCCACTAGCATGGCAAACCACCGTTTTGCTAGTTTCATCTGCAATAGAATAGTGCTACGTTGTGCCTGGAGTTGTAGACCCAAAGGAAGTGACAGACGGGAATGTGGTTTGAGGATTTAATCAAATAATAACCAAATCCATAAAACAAAAGGTGGCCTGTAACAGCAGGCAAAATCCAAACACAGGAACTGGCAGAAACCCAAAGAACAACCGGGTAGAAGACACATTCTAACATGGAACACCATAAACGTAACACACACACTCACAGGAACCACGAGACAGAAACCACAACTAAACAAGACAAGGAAGCAACCAAGGACTAAAACATATACAAGACCAAAAAATAATACAATCAAAGGGACAAACTATATAAAAAAACACCAAACCTTGACAATGATGTCACATGGTTCGGTCCAGGCACATATGTAGCGAAAATGCAGCTCATTACTTTCCAATTTTAAATGGTGTCACTTTAAATGTCACCTGCAGGGACCTGAAACACTCCTGGCTTGGATTATGCTCATGAAGACTTGTTAAAAAAAAAAAACAGCTCTGAATCCCACACGCACACAGGACGGCCCAGTTCCCCGCAGGGTTAATGGGAAGAGTCTCCCTGTGTGAGTCGACTTGTTGTGTTGGGCCAGGCATTCTGCACTCAGAGTCAGCTGCTTGTGACAGACACCTCAGGAGAAGCTATAGTACACTGCACATGATATATGCTCCAAATTGCCCCCCCACCCCCACCTCTCAGTAAGCTATCAGAGAGATGGCATGCTGGATATTTTGACAGACAGCAGCTTGTATCAGGGTAATGATGCTCTCAGCGGTTCTGCGTTAGTCTATAGGCTGTTGGCTGTTGTGTGCAGCAATATAGGTAGGGGCAGTTCGTCAGAAGTGTACCACTCCGAAACTCTACATAACCCTATGCAAGCTTTTTTACAGCTCGCATTGAAGATTTATAAATTAGATTCATAAGACAAGGCTTCAGCAAGGATAGTAACCTATGAATAATATTGGTGACTCACCTTATTTGTTACTCTGGGAAATTCTTTTTGTTTAATTGAAAACTGTTCATTCTAAAATAATTGTAAGAATCTAAGGACAAATCCCCATCTGTATGTTGCCGCATCACATTTTGCGATGTGTTGTGGCAATTCCCAACATGACATGGAGTAGAATTAAAACTGAAGAAGCATTGGAGTGATGCAGACATACATATAAACATTATGAATTTTCATTGTCACCCGACAATCCCAACAACAAAATTATTTCCTGAAATCTTTATGTGTTCAGCTATTTCAGAGCAACTACTTAGTGTAGTTATTAACTTCAGTTATCCATGAACCAATATAGCAGATGCCCTCGGACCCATAAATCTACCATCTAAACGAGTGTAATTCCGGCCGCTCGAAACGAAACGGCTGACTTTGAGGACGTTGTGAAGTAGCTTGGGTCGTGGGCTGATGGGAGTTGTCGTCTTCATTGTTAAAGAACCACCGTTTCCAATGAAGACCTATCTCACATGAGTCAGTCAGATTTAATGTTACATTTTTACTTGTGTCATGTTTTGGCATGTATACAGTATGCGGTAAGACGCCATTGGCACGCGTCCAAATGGAACAGACCGTAACCTGGAATTTCTTTAAGTTTGAACATTTTAACTCTCCAAAAATATATGCAGTATTTTTAGACAATTTAATGTTGAAATGTGGTATATTATGCTTTTATAATAGGGCCCAAAATACTTTATAACTATGTTAGTTATGTTGGCAAGGGACTTGTCTTAACCACTGAACATTAGCCTCCACAAGCATGATGTCCTATAAACATAATTTCTAGGAGACAGGGTTAAAAAAACGAATAACTTTGCTCATGATGTAGTCTATATCAACGACGTTCCACCTCCGGGATTGTTCAGGTGCCGCCGGAAATTCCACCCATTGTCTTCCATTTTGGTCGGATGTCCGTCACCTTCAGTTTCCCTTTGTATTGGTGCTCTCCAGTGGATTTAAAAGGACTTAGTTAACTGCTCCTTAGATCTCTGCAGCTAGCTAGACTATCTGTCCAATCGGAGTTTTCTGTTGCACGACTGAAACAACCTTTGAACGTACACACGTTCCACCAAAACGAGTTCCTTCCGGAGGCTATTTTGCAGAGGCGCAGTTGCACTGGCTGGCACTGTTTGGGATTGGTTTAAAGAAATGCCAATAAACCAGAGCACAGTTTTCTCCAATCCAGGAGTGCTGTGTAGACTCGCCAGACCAATGCAACACTATTCAAGATGTTACTTTGTATTGACTTTAACATAAAAGCTGGACTGCAGTGAGTAAGTAGTAGAGCAGTGACACATTGGTGGTGTCTATGTACTCCAGAACATTGGTATTTGAGGAGGTCCACATTATCATAGTAATGATGTGTGTGTGTGTGTGTGTGTAAGAAGTCAGTCAGAAAATTGTGGCTTTGCCAATTTAACAGATGGCCCTCGACTACACTGTAGCCCTGCTCTGGCTAGATCACATGAATTCACTCTCTTATACAGTAACACATCTCACATCTCACCCCAACCAGTCATGTTATCAAGGAATGTGTGTGCTTGCACAAAATAAGGCACACACCTTGAATGCTGCAAACACATACAAAGATGTAGCCTTCCACATTTACTGTATATTGATGTGGTAGTTTATGTTGTGTGTTGGATTCAGGGGTTGATGCATAGACTGTATAAGTCAAGCCAAAACATGTCCATCATTCACTGGTGGCTGGCTGTAGGTCATAAACCCCGCCCCTTCAATGTTAGCAGATGGGACATGGGCCAAACTAAAAAAATCAAAAGCACACGTCAATTACTTTTAGCTAGTTTGCATCACGCTGATGTTTGTCCAAGTGTTCTTTTTTTCTGGTAAGTTTGGTATTTATTCGTTATTTTTAGCCCATAAAAACAGGGTTACATGATGATTGACAGCGGTTATTTTCTCACGATTGGTCAGGTGGGTACATGGGCCGGACTTTAATACCGCAGCTCCACCTCCTTTTCACAACTGTGCAGATTCTATGTTTATGTTTCACTTTTGTACAGTGGGAGGAAGTGGCAACATCTCATCTATACATTCCCTGGTTTGATATTTTTATGACAGCTGCCCTTTGTGATGGTGAGGCAGGAATGAGGACCGAAAAGTTTAGCACGGGGAGGCAGGCAGGAGCACCTAAATTGAACAAACAAAGGTCCAAGGGAGAGAACGCAGGTCAAGTCCCAGAATAACAAAATTCTCAAGTTCCGTGAAACCAAAAACAGGTCCGGGGGGAGGCGAGGCAAAACAGGGTGACTAGTGCAGGGAAAAACTCACAAGAAGCATGCAGACTTGACAAGTAGACAATACAGAAGGATCTGACAAGAGATGAGGGAAGCACAGACATTAAATACACAAGGTAATGAGGTAACGAGAGGCAGGTGACAAGAGGGCAGGGAATCAGGTGGAAAACATCAGGTAATCACAAGAGCGGGAAGACACAGGAAGTAAAGGTAGACGCAAGATGAGACAAAAAACAGACTTCAAAATAAAACAGGAAACAGAATATAGAGGTACTGAAGGGAACACAAGACAGGACCAACAACACAAGACCGGGGAAGAACAAGACACATGCACCAGATCAGGGAATAAACACAAACAATAACAGAAAACAGGATACAAAGCCCCGATGAAAACTGGAATTACAACACCCTTGAATTATATAACCTTCCCACAACCTCTTCCCCCCCTTTTGTTGGTGGCTGTATGTTGCTTTGAAAAGTCATAATTTAAGCGCTGATTGCCAGTGTTGCCAGGCAAAAATACTTAAGACACATCTGTTGTACTAATATATTTTCTAAGTGCAGCACGTAGTGAACTCTCAGTGATTCCTATAGCTTGTTGAGGAATCTGCCTCCCACTCAGAGTCCAGCAGCAGCTCCTCCCTGCTGCTTTTCCACTCATGGTTTCTGTATGTTACCGAGCTAGCTGCACACAGCCAGGGACGGCAATGAAAGCACGACCTTAAATGTGCCCTGTGGCGGTTTTTAAATAAACAAACAAGGTTACATTTACATTCTCCATTTCTCACTAAAACGCATTTTGTATTTTTGTGAGACCAAATAAGTTTGCCAAATGCATTTCTTCTTCATAAAACTTGTGCAGAGACTCATTTTTGGAAGACTTTCAGACCTACACCGTTTGTCTTTTTCTTTCTGGAATTTACTGGCACATTGCTACCTTTCATGTAGGAGTCGTGCGAGTGTGTCTTTGTTCATGAAACAATCACAAACTTGGAACCCAGTTTGAAAAACTTTACTTGCACTACAAATAATCCAACTTCACAGAGTATTGTTAAAAAAAAACTCACCATATACTACACAATAAATAAGGAGGTGATTTACTCCTTTCTACCATTACTGTACCTCCTGGAAAGTGGGGAAACTGCAAAAGCAATCGATCAGCATACTAGTCTCGCTTTGCCAGAGCCTCCTCCACAACGCTGTGGAGGAGGGTCTGGTTGGTCCACATAACATTCAGGGATGGTGGAAAAACATGCTCTTGTTAATTGGTATTTTTTGAAACCAATCACAAACGTCTTGGGCGGTGCTAAGCGCCAGACGGAACCACGGTGCCGCTGCAAAATAGTCTCAGTAAGGAATGTGTTTTGGTGTAACGTGTAAGTTGAAAAGTTGTTTTAATCGTGCAAAAGAAAACTCAGATTGGACAGATAGTCTAGCTAGCTGTCTGGATTTACCCTGCAGAGACCTGAGGAGCAGGTAGCCATAGTCCTCAGAAATCCACCAGAGTTTTAAATGCTAAGACCAACAACGGACCGAAAAAAAGAGACATTCGGCGGAATTTTGGGCAGAACGAGAGCAATACCAAAAGTGGAACACTGTGGATTTTGACTATTAACATACCAATCAAACACCTTAAAGCTACCTTGTAATGTTGTTGAGCACTAGTTGAACTATATAGTGTTTTTAAGAGTGGCTCCCCGCTTTGTCTGTATTGTGCACTCAATTAAGCACTTGGGTGGCACCATACACATTCCTGCATCTTGTTTCATGGTATTCTGCTGATTAACAACGAGTGGCAGTAACACGCTAAGAAACTTTGCATTACACCAGCAAAGGCAGGGGAGCAGAGGGCCACCAGGAATTGGCTTTAAAACTAATTGAACATAGTGGCCAACCAGTGGAATTGCAACTCCAGGCCTGTCTCCTGATGCCCTCCCAGACTATTCTTACATGTCAAAAGAGACACCTGTAAATGAGTGTATATATTTTTTGGAGCATCCCTTCCCCTATAAAATGACTTGTACACTCAGAATCCATTCAGTCTGATAACATTTAAAAAGTCTAGCGTCTAGAAGTATCATGCTACTATCAGGGTCACTTTCCACGTGGTTTTGGCTTAATGAGGGACCTGATCATTACTACGCGGGCTCTAGCTCCAAAACTACAACATGGCAGCGCTCGTGGGATAGTTTGGCTTCACTTGTGTACAGTTGTAAGAAGGGGAGACGAGTCTTCCGTCTTTACATAAAGTCTATGTATTAAACCTAATAAGAATACTCCAATCTCATATTTAGGATTGAAAAATACATTATTGAAACTTTGTTAATCCCAAATTCAGGTCAGGTTAACTATGAAGTTTTCAAACCTTTTGATCCTTTTCATATGCTAAGCGGCCACATAATGTAAGCCTCTACTGTATATCTGAGCTAGGGCAGGTTTAGAGTCTGTAAGAAAACAGAGGAGGGCTTTTAGCTTCTATAATGGTTCCCCATTCACAGAAAGTGAGCTTGCGTCTCTGCAGGTACAGTAATGGAGTCAGCAGCTGATGTGGACAATGCCACTGTTGTATTCTCCGTGTAGATTCAGAAATCCTCATCACCTTGAGGGGCAGTAACAAAGGCGTGTTCATATGTTGGGCTGTTAATCTCTGTTGTCACTACGCGACCGGCAGTCAGCAACATCACAGGGATAATAGGATGATCTCCTTACACGTTGTTTGACCTGAGCACCAACCACACACAGGCAGATATCCCAAAACATAGGTGTGGGTATAGGCAAAGCAACTTGACATTTCATGAGGAGCTGTACTTCATCTATTATGAGACACACAAGCCAGCCAGTGCCAATCCATAGCTGGATCTGGGTCAGAGCTAACAGAGATGAATCTAACGGAAGTTTCACATTGCCCCCCTTTCTTTCATCTGTTCCTATGTTGTAGAGATGTCATTAATAACAGCAGTCCTTTAGGGAGAGGAAGGAAAAACCTCAGAGGAGAGGAGAACAGAGAAGGATTGAGAGACGGTGACGTACCTTGGCAAAAAGTCTCAAAGAGGCAGTTCCAGGGTGTAAAAGTTTGATACCACAAGGTATAGGTAGCAGTGCCAGGGGAAGCGTTAAATTGGATGAATCTTTCATAACTTTTGGGGGTTGGCAGCAACTGGAAGCCATATCACCGCAACTGCTTGGGGGAATGCCACTGGGGGTGTACCAATACTTAATTATAATATTAAAATCAAACGCAACTAACTAATGAAGCAGATTTTCCTCCCAGAGACATTAAGTATATCACCTTACCCATAAATCTGGAGCCATCTATGACTGGTTACTGCCTGGGTGACAACAGAAACTGATGGAAGGTGTTGACATGCCTGAAAAGGGAAAATCAAAAGTAATAAATGATTAATAAAGTTAATTAATTTCCCCCGATGGCAGTGTTGTAACATTAATAATTGCTGTAAAAGAGCATAAAGGATATAGTTAGTTTGATAGAAAACTGCCCTAACAACACGCCCTATGAATGTTTCATGTTGGAAACTTTCTCTATGAATATTTCATTTGCAGAAATGTGGAGGAGTGGACAGTCTAATGCTGTTCTGCCCTGCTGCACTCAGTGTAGTGATGAAAGACACATGAGGCGGGCTTTGAATTGTCCTTTATTTCTACTAAGCAGGGGAGTTCTCTATGCAGGGGTCCTAAACCCAAAAACCCAAAAGCCTGTAGCCTGTCTGGACTTTTGTGGGAGTGTGCATGCGTGGTACATCCAAGGATGCGACTTCAGTACAAACGCTGAAGTAGCGGATGAGCTGTGTGTGTTATTAAATCAGGCTAGACACGACACGCCCCGATCGTTGCACGGATTACAGTATTCATGTCATCGCAATAGCTGTGTTCCCCATATAGTGTGTACTATATAGTCCACTATGAAATACTCACAATGCAATGCAAAGTTGAATGTACATACGCATGTGCCCTACATTTCACTCCCGAACACCACAATGCAACGCGGTTGGGATTCCCGGTTAAGAAGAAGAAGAAGCGTCTGTGGAAACTAAAATGGAAAAATGGAGCTTGCTTTCGCTGCTTAACACTGGAAATGTAACATGCAACGTACTGTTTAATTGAAGGCAACATGTTACTACTCTCCTGAGGGCTCGGTTTGTTTCAGGGATGTAGTTGAAGTTTTGTTTGGGTTTGTGTACATGATGCTGGGCACGCCCGCCTCCATCAAACAAACAACCGGAACAAGTACTGACGCAGCGATGTTTTCAGTGAGTGGCCGAAATCTCCTTTGGCCGGGAGTAGTGAGTGAGTGTATCATAGTGCTTGTCTGTTCCGGTCCGGGGCCAGTCGCTGTTGAAAATGTTATAAAATATAGCAATGTGTTGTGTTTTAAGGGTTTTAATTTGATCATCAAAAAAGCATTATATCATAATATAACAAGACTACCTCCTTTGCAATCGGCTCTGCAGTAGTTACAGGTTCTCATGGGCTTCACCTCTGATCAACAGCGATTAACAGTCACTCATTTTCGCCTCTTTTTCCTCGGTGATACTCGCATAGCAAAAATTGGCCCAAACCAGCAAGTGTGGTGTTATGTGAGCGAGAAGTATTAATCCAGTTCAACAGATTTCCATGCATAAGCCGCAGCTCTGTGCCTCTTGTAGGGTTTCCATCCCTTCTTTTCCACTCTCTCATTTCTGTTTCTTTGCCTTTTTTCCCAATCAATTTCCAACATACACGAGACACAAAAAGATGAATCAGTTTTTGATGGGTGTCCGTTGCTGCGGTGTTGTTCTTACACTCATAGTCTAAATGATATCCAGTGTGTTGTCCTCTGTATTTACTCAGTCATTCAACAAAAGCCCATTTCTGACCATCAAGGCTGAACAATCAGCCTTATGTTCCATTCCCAGGTTTGGAACTACACTAGAAGGATTATATTTGACAGAGGGATGTATTTAATTTTAGTGTTTTACAGCCTTGCATATTGTTAAGAGTGACAATCTTGCATGGAGAGGTAGAACAGGTCTGAATCCTAATTCCGGGCATTGGGCAATTGAGAAGCCTCCACGGAAGACTAAGACATTGATCATCTTTTCAGGGGGTTTTCTAGCCCGTTGTGTATGGTTGACAGGGTCTGTGTTGGTCTCGTTGCTCTGGATGTGAACACAACAATATGAAACCAATGGAGGAACGGTAAAAATCACGGCGTCATGATACCAGTAAAAAAGCTTCCCATCGGTCTGTACCTTGTCATCACTGTTATCCTTGTTGCTCCGCCCTCCACTCATGCCGTCCAATCGCTTGCCTTCACCATTCAATCCTCCATTTCAATTGGTCCGTCCTGCTCAAGTATGACTCAGAAAGAGGTGTGTCGGTCTACCACATGAACCAGCACAGTGTGTGTTAAAGAGTGCAGATGAGTGCTTATGTGCGTGCGTGTGTGTTACCATGCCCTGTCATTTTGAATGATGTCATGTTTTCTTATTTCTTTTGCCTGTTTTCCTCTGGACTCCTCAATTTGCTCTGCTGCTCCTCTCTGTTACTCCCCCGGTTGAATTAATTTTTCTCTTCTTTATCCATTGTGTGTGTTCTCTATGTATCTGGTTGATCTTTACGCACGGCAGCAGAGCATTCGGGATTTCCAGTTTAATCTTCTTCTTTTTTATTGTTTTTCAGTAACTGTTTTTGGTTGACAATTGTTTGGTTTGTTTTAGACTCGGTGTTTGCTGGATTTCAAATTTGGACACCCAGCCCTTGACATTGACACACATCTGTCCCCGGCAGACACTGAGTCTCATGGTTTACTACTGAGCCATTCAGCACGAAGGACAGGGGCATAAAAGCAGCTGCCGCATCCAACCAAACTAACGCCTCAGACGTGTGAAAACGTCAATGTTTCTCACTTACATTTGACTCATTTCCATCCTAGATCGTTTACCCTTTAAAGTGCATTGCTGCAGCTTTTACAGCCCGTGTCCTGCTCTTTCATACCCAGCCATTCTTTTTTATCATCTGAGATCCAAACTTTTAAGTCCCTACATGTCATCCATTCCCTTCAGCCATAACCATCCACACCCAATCTTCCAATTATCCGTAAATCTTTGATGGAACTACCACACCGCATAGATCTTTCGAATACATTCAGAGGAGATCCAGCAAAGCAGAAACCATTGCACCAATAAATCAAAGTCGTGGCATTGTCTCGTGTTGTTTTAGAGACCCATGGCCAGGCCTCCTTTAACATCGGAGTAGTTGGCACAACATCCCTTTCCAAGTCACGACCCAAATGTTGACACCATCACTTGATCACCGCATTCTGGACAGCTGTAGGTCCACCGTGTTCCAGATCCATTCTCGACACATCCAATTCAACCCAACCTGCGCTCAGCCTCACGGTCACGGTACACCCATAGTGCTGTGCCCTTTCCTACTCATTGGTCCCAAAACCAAGGACCCTTTACTGTGTCTGTATTTCCCAACAAAGACCACCTCGGAAATGTATGGATTATGTTTTTGAGCGTGGCCGCGTCCAAAAGCAACTCCCAGGCTGAATCCCCAGCCCAAACCATCCTCACCCGTAGGTGAGTGGAGAGTAGGTGCCCACGAAGGGGAAGGTGAGTACACTTTCAGGCAAAAAAGAGGAATTAGGCTCTCGGGGTTGTTTTTGGACAGGGAATTCTTTATGTCTTTACAAAGTTTTTCCTTCTTGTCTGTCGGACTGATTTTCAACGGGGGGTTTAGATCTCTTTGCAGTCTGTGGATTAGTAGTAGACGTATAATACCGAATGTCCACATGATCTGCCTGCGTTGCATTCCAGTCAAAGCATTGTCATGAAAGCATTCGTATGATTTCCTACAAAATTAGGGCGACCGCCGGCCAGTCACATGACCACCGTCCACATGACGGAGGTCTTTATAGTTAAATGCAGCAAAAACCCCACATAGTTACGCTGAGGTGGGCACAGAGCACCGTGAGGTTACACCGTTTCAGCAGCCGTTGCAATGGAGTTTAGCCATTGAAGGGTGACTGTCCGGCTGCGGCAACGAGTGTTGTTACCAAAACGACTAATAAAGATTAGAATAGAAATTGTGGTTTGGATTAAAACAGCAGCCGTAGTAGTCCCGGGACACAAACACCTGTTTCCTAGGTGAAAGTCTTGTGTTTTCCTCTTAACTTCTTCCGCGACATGAACTCCACTACTCCAGCACCGATTACAATGGCTGCATATCATCTCCGGCAGCCACGATGATTTGATGCGGTGCGGCGCAGCAATATCCAGTGGACATTCACCATAAAAGTGTCCAAGAAGATAGAGTGCAACGTATTTTTAAAGATTCGTTTTGGCCCAACACAGACAGCCTTGCTTGTTTTTGAGTGTCACCTGTGAAAGACGACATGTATTCTTGTGTGTCAAAAACACAACATACCTTTGTTATAGAGTCTAGAAATGAAGTTATTTGACATAATGAGATACCCCCCCCCCCCCCCCCCCCCCCCCCCCCCCCCCCCCCCCATGAAATGATTGTCCTGGATGGGTGTCAATGAGGATGGAAATGTAGAGAGCAGGTCTCTGGCAGGTCTCTTTAAAGAGAGGTTTGCAGTGTGTGTGCCTCTGCACCCATCCTCCTTCCTGTCAGAGAGACGGAGAGAGGAGACCACCACATCAGTGAAGGAGGGCAGTGAAAAGACAAGGAGCAAAAGTGGGAGCTGAATACGTTTCCACTCCACTGGATATGATTCCAAAATTTAAAAAAAGTCCCAATGCCAGTGTGACTCAAACAGGGAGCAGCATCACCTCCATTCCTCATTAAAGCAACTCTACTCTTTTCATGGAAGTGAGAACAGGAGAACTGGGGCAGCAGTGTGAGTTGGCCTCCTAAACTTTCACCTTTTCCTCCCTCACTTCATTCCCTTTCCTCTCCTTTACAGAATATTTGAGCTTTAGCCGGTTTCTCTCCTTCCCCTTCTTCTCCCTTAGTCCCTCATGTCTTGTTCGGTCTTGCCCTCTTCGCCCCATCCATAATAATAAGGGCAATGCTTACTTATTTCCTCAAATTACTTTTTTTTCTTTAAGGGAGAAAGTGAACCACTCTAGCACAGTCACCTCAGCTTTACCATACTATACTCTGTTCTTTATCTTGGCTTTGTATTTCAATGCATGGAGCTGTAGATGGGACAGCAGATAGGCCATGCTAGGAGAGGAAAAAGTTGTATAAAACAACAGATATAGATGAATGAGGGCTAAGAGAGTAGGAGGTGAAACAAAGGGACTGCTGTTGTCTGCGAGTATGGCTCGCCGTGCACCTGCAAACAGTAAGTAGAGCGTCGTAAAAATAATGTTTGCTCATCCAGCAGATGATGGACGATCTCGTAAGTAGGAACTCCCAGTGAATGAAGAAAGTTGGTTTATTAAGGGCTATACCTAACTGTCCCCATTCAAACACATACCCAAGATACTATGAGCGTGCTTTGTCCCTGTCTTTTTATGGCCCACATGGTGAAACGTCTACAAATGTATAGCCTCATTTGTTAAAAAAAATGAGGAAGTGTTGCTACAGAGACAGTTCCAGGACCTTAGTTGTTAGAAGAGCAAGCAGGTGACTGAGTATGTCATCCTGCTTTAGTGCATCCATTTAAAAAGCCACACCAAGCACAGGATTTGTCACTCTCTGGCACGCACATCTCCGTAGGAGTTTGGGAGCAGTCCAACTCCAACACCAGCTGCCCTGTGGCTCAGCCGCCGCCACCAGCAGTCAGGTTCATCTCCCCTGTTGTCAATATCAATCATTTCCAGCAGGCGCAAAATTAGCTTTCAGCCAAAATGACCCACATGTTCTATGACCAAACAGAATAACTAACTTGAAGCTCAGCAGCAGTGCAAACCTCTGCCAAACATCAACAACCCTCCAACATGCAATGCTCATTCAGTCATTTGTTTCTGACAGGTCTGAATTCTTAATATTCACCTGTTTCTACTCTGCTTCTCTTATTCGCCCCCATGAGGAATTCTAAGTAATCAAAAAAACACTGCCAGCGCATCCACATGATACAAGCCTTCTGCTGTGGCGCATGTCCCACATGAACCATCTAAGAAGCCGTCTTTGGAAGCTTGTTGGAAAAGGGCAGCTACTTAAAAAAAAAATACCTGGCAGGTAAATGGATGAATCATCTGTCCGCCATTGTTGTTTTGAATAAACGGCTGTCCCAAACCTAACCTAGACCACAGCCCTAGCTGCCAGTAGCTCATCACAGGACGCTGATTGGTGCGGTAGGCTGGTAGTTCAGACACAAACGCATTAGGCTGGTGCCTGACAAGATGGATGTCCGTGTGATATCGTGGGAATCCAGCTGGCGTGCAAGGTAGTGCAGGTTGGGGAGCTTGTGAGAAACAGACATCAGCCGCGATGCCGAATGAGGCCAGGGGAATAAATTCTATATAAGTGGGGCAATGGCCCCATCCCTACTTCCCACCCCCTACTTTTGGAACTCTAGCTCAGACCACACCCTTACATGCTTTTTGGATGTGTGCATGAACACATCATAGTTTTTTAATGAATAAATGTGCAATAAATAGCAAGTGCAGGTCTAGTCAAGGAGACATCATGGTGACTGATAAGCAGAGAGAGGGAATCCATTGTTTGTAGGTTGCAGGCTTTTTTCTTTTTTATGAAAATAATTAACCTTGAGCATGCGTCTACAGGGCAGCTGATATTGGTGAGGGACTGGGAGTGCCAGTATCACAAAACTATATGTTGGTGAAATACTACACCAGACTTTTTGGATCCATTGGCAGTGCACCAGATAGGGCTTCATTTAAGAGATGAACTGCAATCCCAAAAGCTGCTGATAACATCAGGGATGGATGGGTATTCTGTTAATGGACTCTGCTGGCTCAGTTCTCCTGTCTTATTCCCTGATCTATGAGGGGGGTGGGGGGTTGTTCTCAGGCACGATAGGGTAACCACTAGACACACACCATGAATTGCACACACACATACACACTTGTGGGAATCGTTCCAGCACAGCTGGAGCCGCAGCAGCACACCTGGGCTAATTGGGCAGAGAGGGAGAGCTCGCAACACCCAAGGGACATTGGGACATTGATACGCACACGCATGTGTGTGTGTGTGTGTGTTTCGATCCATTTTCCTGTCTGACCTACAGCCCCACTTCACTGATGGCGTGATAAGGTGAGAGATATTAGTGCAAGCTTCCTCTCTCCTCTCTCTTCCCCACCCTAACTCCCAGCCCATCCATCAATCCATCCGTCCTCTCTGGATGGAGGAAAGAGGTGAGGTGCAAAGTGATGGATGAGTGTGGAAGAACTTTTCTCCCACCTTATGTTCTTTCGCAGAGAGGAGGAAAAGGGGAGGCAGAGTGAAATCAAAAAGACAGAGGGAGAGAAATATCCTGACAGCAGCCTCCTCCCATGCACCAGTGGTGGAATGTAACTAAGTACACTCAAGTACTGTACTTAAGTACAAATTTGACGTACTTATACTTTACTTGAGTCTAATCTTTTCATGCCACTTTGTACTTCTACTCCGCTACATTCCAGAGAGATGTATTGTACTTTTTACTCCACAACATTAATCTGTTTAAAATTGTTACTTTACCCATTAGGATGTTGCACACACATAAATACATGTAGTTTATAAAAGATCGTGTTAAATTGTAAATTAAATTACCCAACAATTTAAGATCTTACAAGTCCGGGAGAAATGATTAGCCAATCAAACACTTAATTTATTGACAGAACTGTTTCCTATCTGCACTGAGTACTTTTACTTTTAATACGTTCAGTACATTTTAGTAATGCAGGAGTTTAACTTGTAACAGAGTAGTTTTACATGGTGGTATTAGTACTTTTACGAGTAAAGGATCTGAATACTTCTTCCACCACTGCCATGCACACACACACACACGTACACACATGCACAAAGCAGTTCATCTCAGATCAAACTCCCTCCAGGCAGAGTTAATACTATTAATATTGTTGATTGGAGGAGAGGAGATCTGATTTGATGAGTCGTGACTGCAGACCACACGAGGGCTCGGCTGGACTCTCTCTTTCTCTCTGTCCATGATCTCATCTGCTTTGCCCTTTTTAATCTCTTCACATCTCTCTTTATATATCTCTTATCCTTAATGCGGGTCGACCATCTTGAGTGACCGGATGCCGTTCCCTAACCACTTCTTTTTTCTTTTAAAGCAGCTAAGGAGGTTCCGTTCCTCCACAGAGCAGGTCTACTGTACAGTGTCCCGGTGTATTACCTCCTATCTCACTTTTTGAACGCCACTTCCCCCCCACCCCTCCTCCCTACACCCCATCCCACCCCCACTTCTTCCCCCCTTCCAACAGAAGCTCAGAGTAAGCCCTACTACTCGGATTACTCCCCCACTCGCCTGCTCATCCACAAGATGTGCACCAGCCGCTACCTGGACCTGTGCATCACCATCATCATCGGGCTCAACGTCATCACCATGTCCATGGAGCACTACCAGCAGCCGCAGGTCTGACCTTCAAATGTTCACGCCTGCCCTTTATCAATTCTAATTGTCACTCATGTGCAATCACATATGTGGTGGCAGTAGCTCAGTCCAGACTTGAGTTGTGTTGGGAACCGGGGGGGTCACTGGTTTAAGTCCCTTTGGCCACTGCCTAAGTGTTGTTGAGCAAGGCACCAAACACCCCCCAACTGCTCATCATTCAGCATGAAAAAGCATTAAAAAAGAACTAATTGACCACGATTAGTCAACTAATCAACTAAGAGGGGCCAGCCGTGGCGTCAGTCCTCCACCCACTGATTCTGTCCGGTGTCTGAGTGTAACCAGGCCTGCACGATTTGGGGAAAAATATGATTCACTTAGAGTTGATATCACGATTCTCTGCCACAATGTTTTTCTCACGAAGTGTAATGTTTATCGCACACCTGAACTATGACAAAACAAAACAAATTGCCAGTGCCAAACATAGATTCATTTTTGGCATTTATAGCACATTACTCATCACCACAAGCCTGTAAACGTAGAGGCGTCAATGAAGGGAAGGGAGAGCATCGCAGCGCTTTAACGCCTACTTTATACAGTCTCTGTTTATAACTCACAGAAGAAACTAGTAGCGTTTGTGATGCAGTTGGCTAATTAAAAATAAAATAAAAAATCAAAGTTGCCACAAATTAAATTCAGGTAAAAATGCTAAATTCTGGCAAATGTTTTACCTTATTTTGGCATACAAATGACCAGGTTAAAGAAACTACAGAATATTGGATTTCTGAAAATTATCAGTATCTGCATTGGTCCTTAAAATGGTTTGGATCTTCCTGGAAATCCAGGTTTATGGCTTCCCGGGACTTCAGATGGTGTCATATGTTCAACCTGTGCCAATAATCATAAAACATGAACGTTTCAGAACACCAATGCTAGTTATTTAAACAAGGGTGTGAAAAGGATCACCAGAAAAAATAAATAAAAATAGAATAAGAATTGTAAAAGTCTGATAAGAAAGGCAAAATTACTATTTAAGGGAGGAAAAAACTATGAATATAAGATTATTACATTTAATAATCCCTCACAGTCAATAAAAGAGAGACAGACTTATTAAAAAGGTTCAAAATAATGCTTCAAAGTGTATAAATATAAGGTAACCCTAGGGTACCACAAATTCCGCCCATCTGGTACACCCAAAGGTAATGTGTAATACAAATCATATGTATCCTAAGAATCCACACCAAGATCTGCTGTGGATTCTTAGGCTTTACAGCCCACCAGGCAGCTGTTCCAGCTGGGATTTGTCATCCAATCATATTTGAATTTTGTATTTATATCTCTTCAACATATTGTTGGCCACCCACTCCGAGGTAGAAGTCCAAAAAAAAGGTGATAAGCGAAATTGCACAAGAGTTAAAAAGACAAAGAGACGCAGCATAAGTGAGCGAGGAACCAATGAAGAAGATTTGAGAAGAATACACTGGAGGATGTATGAGGCACATAAGGAGGTAGTATGGCATGGTAGATGGGAATGTTAGTAAGGGTGTTAGATATATGAAGTTGATACAGTAAATGGTGGAATTATCCTGGGGAAGAATAGGACTTTTGGTAGAGTAAAAGGTTATTTGAGAACAGAAGGTTGTTGGGTAGATTAGAACAGTGATGGAGTACGTGAGTCCTGGATCTGCTATTCTCTAGACTCATGACTCGACTTGGATTCGGGCCCTGATGCCTTGGACTTAGACTCAAGGATTTATGAAATCGAACTTGTGCATTCATGAAATAGTACTCTCAAGTTTCTGACTGTTTTCATATGTAATGATTGAGAAAGAACTCCAGTCCTGGATTCAGACTCCAGTCCAACTCAATTTGCCCTTTTTTAAACTTGGACTCATGACGTTACTCTGACTCAAACTCAGGTAATGGTGACTCGGACATGTATTCGGACTAGAATACTGGGGGCTCAAGACTTGACTCGGACTTGAATCCAACAACGGTGACTCAAAGCTCAAGTTTATTTATATTGTAACAAATGGTTATGCAGTTAATAAACTGGAATGCCTCTAGGTAAAGCAGAAGGTCTATAGAGGGTTGTGGTGTAGAATAGGTTGTGGGGTAGAATAGATAATTGTGGAGTTAAGAGATGTATCACAAACTGGAATTAGCTGCGAGTCAGTAAATTGCCACCAGTAAGGATTTAGTGAAATCCCCGCTGACCACCAGTTCTTTCCCCAGCTCGCTGCTGAAGGTCAGTTTTTACATGCAGATGGCACTGTGAATTCCCCCAAAGGCAAAAATGGACACTTTAATTTGAATGGCCTTTGCATACAGAATGAGGGAAGAACGAGTGGATGATGATGTGAGTGATCTATTAGTGGAATGGCTAATTCTGGAGAAGAGGACCCTGCAGACTGAAAGTGCAGGACAAAATACATACATAGACAGCAGGAATATTCACCGTAGCAAGCCGTTTAGTGTAAGTGGGTCACATTGAAAATTGTTTTTTCTTTTAAAAACGTGTAAATAACAGCAATGGAAAAACATGTGAGCATTTCATCATCATAGTTTTCAGTGCAGCTTCAGGACATTTCATTAAATGAGCGGCAGTGAAACCCACAGCTTGCTGTTCTAAGATAACAGACCATTTAAATGTTAGGTTAACTGACTTGTTAAAGGTCCCACATTGCAAAAATTTGAAAGTCCATGTCTTTTGTATTATAAAACAGGTCAAGGTGCTATATAAATACTGTGAAAGTATCAAAAGGCTCAATCCACAGAAAAATGCACACAGCCTGTATTCAGACACTGTGTCTTTAAACGAGTTGTCGGAACCTTTGTGGAGTTGTGATGTCCTAACTCTATTATATATAGTTAGAACGCGTCGCCACAGTGCCGTTACAGTCATTCCCGGCTGTGGTGACGGTGCAGAGACTTCGGGAGCTCAGATGTGAAAGACCCAGAAATGTTGACCAATCAAAGCAGACTGGCTTTTTTCAGGAGGGGGGCTTAAAGAGACAGGCGCTTAAACGGAGCCTTTCAGACAGAGGGTTAATATACGTACTGTATATTCAGACAGACAGTATGAGAAAAATAATGTGTTTCTGAACATCAAAGCATTTAAACATGTTCTAGTAAAAAAAAAAAAAAAAAGTATGAACCTTAAAATTTGCATAGAATGGACAAGTATCCGTATAAAAGTACCTTCGTTTTTAAACTTTTAAAATGTCTCTCTCTAACATTCTCAGGAGCTGGACAAGGCATTGACCATCTGTAACTACATCTTCACCCTCATCTTTGTTCTGGAGTCGGTCTTCAAGCTCGTGGCCCTCGGCTTCCGACGCTTCTTCAAGGACAAGTCAGTATTTAACCGCTATTGTTCCCGAAGTGACGTTGTGACCTTTGTCAAACATTTCCGACACCGATCGGACAGGAATCCTGAATAAGCATTTGCCTCGCCGTTTAGCGTTTTGACATTTGAGTGGACGTGACACTGTAACAGAGTGGTGGTTAAAGGTACCGTTTTTTAACCTTGTGTGAGTCATGGGGAAAATCTGAGGCAGCATTCGGAGAGCTTAAATGAGCTTTTGCTAAGGTGCTCCAGTGGACCGCTCCCAGTGAGGCCTGTATGAATACAAACGGCCTCGTAAAACACCCATAAAACACGCTGCCTCAGATGATTTCATAGCTTTGAAATCCCTGGCTTCCCGCTGAAAACCACACAATAATGAACAAACTCAATCACAACAGCACAAATGTATACTACCACACATCACATGTGTGAACACACATGCATGCACGTAAATACACGCACACACACACACACACACACACACACACAAACACACAGCTTAGTGGAGGCGTCATGTTTTTGGGCTCCATGATGTCCATTCTCTTTGCCAGAGTAGACCATTATCCTTTTTGCATTTGGAAGTGGTCCAGTTTGATATTACCTAAACACACAGGAACACACAAACAAGACACTAAGCCAAGTGCCCCATGTCTACTTAAATCTCATTGGGTTTTAACTAGATTTTTCTTGTGTTGATTCACACACTTTGAGTAACTAAATGAGGATGGGGGGGGGGGATAAACTACAGATTAGGGATCTAAATGAGGATGTGGGGGATAAACTACGAATTGGACTCTGAATACTGCCCATGGACGTTGACAAACCTGATTAGTACGACCCCCCACCACTAATCTTCACCGACTTATTTTTTTCCAAACATTTTGTTCAGTGCACATTGATTTTGATGGACGAGGGGCTGGGAAACACTTTAATGTCAAATTACAGTACCTTGTTGACTACGCATCAGTAAGTGGCGTGGTTACGACACAATCCCATTTTTACAAAAGCGTCTGCTCCGGAGCCCTAACGTGAGCTACAAGGTAATGGAGCCTTTAAAACATCGTTGTGTTTCTTTAGAAATAAACAACGGACAAATAGAGTCTTTACACGCTTCAGATGTTAAGTTATTCGCTGTCACAGTGACGTCAAAATGAATGGCGGTCGACGTTATGCTAACGACGGGTGATAATTACGGGTGGCTGCTAGAGGGCACTGCCGCTGCAAGCGTTAATATAACTTGGAATGCAACATGAACAAATAACCTATGGAAGCGTTTTTTGGGGGAGAACAGTCTCTAAAGTGAAATGATACCAGTGCTCTATCTGCCTCATAACACTGAAATAGTCTGCACACTCCCATGCATTCACAAAATTGTCTTTAAATTTGTAGTCAATGTGATAAGTTCCCTGTGTGTGTGTGTGTGTGTGTGTGTGTGTGTCAAACACTAACTCCTGTAACCTCGAAAGGGTGCAGAAAGCTTGTTGTTTGGATTCCTGTCAGTTACATCGCGTTCTAGTGACAAGTTGTCAGTCACAGCGGGAAAAAGTTTCTAAAAACTAGTCACACCACTCCTGCAGCACTTCTCCATTATTCAATTCTTTCTAGTGAAAAAAGACCTTTCACATATACACAATGTCATTTTTTCTATCTAAAACAAACATTTTAGATATCACAATTCTTACTAGGAAGTTGTCCAATTTCAGATATCTGCAATCCAATTGTCACTAGTCATAATCTTATTTTTTCCGACATCCAAAATGGAACAAAATCATTCCAGATGTCCCAAGCCTTGGCATTGATCTCATTTACTTCAACACTTTGGTAGCCCTTCGTGCGTGAAGCGTGTTGAGAATGTCAGGTGCAAAACCATGTAGACTAGTCATGAAATGAACTGATTTTGGCTCTAGTTAGAAGTGTGGGCTTCTGGGAAGTCATTGCAAGTTAGTTGTTTTGAAGTTAAAGAGTGTGTGTGTGTGTGTGTGTGTGTGTGTAGGTGGAACCAGTTGGATCTGGCCATCGTGCTGCTGTCCATCATGGGCATCACTCTGGAGGAGATTGATGGCAACACACTGCCCATAAACCCCACCATCATCCGTATCATGAGGGTGCTGAGGATCGCACGAGGTATGCACCCCCTGCCTTTCCACTTGACCATCCATCCATCCATCCATCACAACCCTTTCCTGACACATGCTCTCACACATGCGTACACACTTTTTCCTTTCTGGTGCTGTACATTTAAGATGCCTTTTAAACCAGCCACATCTCTGGAACACAGCGAACTGACAAACACAGCACTGAGAGGGAGCAGGGAGCTCAAATATAGACAGAGACAGAGACTGAGAAATGGGAGGGGTGAGGAAAGATAGCTAAGGGTGGGCGAGAGTCAAGACACGTTGTGACAGTAAGTGAACTAAGCTGTAAGAAACGGAGACTACGTATGAAGGGAATAAATGAGAGGAGAGAGGAGGAATAAAAGAAGGAGGCAGGGATGATGAACAACCACTGACCTGAAAATAGATCATGAGAAGTTGGAAAAGAGGGGATGAACAGGAGATAGATGAACAGAGGAAAGGTATGTCGGCGGGTGGGAGAGATATACAGTATATTGGGAAGGGAAAGGCAAAACTACCAGTGTGCTTCGGGCTGACTAGTGTCCAGGTAATTACAGACAAGAGAAGGTTGGAGGGGAGGAAACAGGAGGGAGAGGAGAGGAGACAGGCAGCAGGGACGCTCATCTGTTTTGTCTGATTACTGAATGTGTAATAAATGAAGTAGCATGGAAGTCGTACAATAGTTGGCTCACTTTTTATCAGGCATCAACATGTATCTCATGGTCACACTGTGTTGTTACACACTGGCTCCATTGTAATCACATTTTAACTTTCCTCTCCAATATAGATGTACAAATGACATCTTTAAAGTTAGAGTTATAATCTCTGATTTCACAACTCTCGCAATTAGAGTTTGACAACTTTGATTCGACGTGTCTGAATTGTTAGTGTATATTTTTTTCACTGCTATTTAGCTCTTTGATATCCGGTCTGAAACCTGACAACCTTAGGAGATGCCACAGAACTACAGTAATAAGACAGTGTTGGAGATGTCAATCAAGCCCAGTTTTTGACACTACCAGCGTGGTTAGGAAACGTCTTACTGAGGAATGCACAGACGTGTGCATTTGGGGAAACAAAACAACCGCTCCAAAAGCGCATTGCCCAACATGGAAGAGCCAACTCCTCAGGTCAGGACCATAGACTGTTAGCATTAATGGACAGAGCATGTGTGACGTCACCCATTGGTTTGGGATGATCGATCTGCTATGAGTCGTCGAGTTTGCCGTTAGGGGCGCAGCCGTCCTGGTTGCGGATTTTACAATTTTAGATGAGAGGGAAGGGTGAGGGAATACTGAGGTAATAAATCAAGTGAGAAGTGGGTAATTTTCTCAAAGACTTCTACCGAAAACAACCTCCTTTTGCAACCGCATGTGTCGCCCCCTCCAGGAATTCAGATAGAATGCAGGTTGAAGGTTGAATCCAGCCCCTGCGCTTCTTTCTCCATTGTTGAAGAGTGTATCTAAATCATAGGCCATACGCGCTCTAGTAACAAAGGTAGTAAGACAACGAATTAAAACAAAAATGTAGTGACGTTCATGGCAGCTTCTGGCCCCCTTATGTGAAAACGGCAGGAAGACACTCGCACTGTTGAGTCTGCCTGTTCAAGTCAGTCCAGTATCAGCACAAAGACTTATGGGATCATGCAAGGACCAGAAGATTTATACATAATAGTTAAGCATATGCATACATTTACCATGTATATGCATACATTTTAGGGAATGTGCTTGTTCGCTTTTAGACAAGACACAGGAAAGATTGTTAGCACTCTCATGTGTGTATTGTAATTTTAAGGGTAACACCAATAGGAAATCTCGGACTACACTTACAGGAAGGAATTAGTCCGTAAGTAAGGAACATGTTACATCTTTCAATTTCACAGAAGGCGTGATGGCACAAGTCCCTGTTCTCTTATGTAAGACTGAACAAATCTTAATACTGGTAAGTCAATTTTTCATTTTCTGTGTGTGTGTCCACAGTTTTAAAGCTCTTGAAGATGGCGGTGGGGATGAGAGCTTTGCTGGACACCGTTATGCAAGCCCTGCCTCAGGTACACACTCAACTCTGTTAAAAAACATCAGCCAAAGCCATAGAATTCTCTTTTCCTTCATCCACATTGTTTATCCTAACACGTCCCACAGAAGC
The DNA here is from genome assembly GCF_013103735.1 of Etheostoma cragini. Taxonomy (NCBI): domain Eukaryota; kingdom Metazoa; phylum Chordata; class Actinopteri; order Perciformes; family Percidae; genus Etheostoma; species Etheostoma cragini. The sequence continues at coordinate 19,666,229 of NC_048427.1, read as the reverse complement.
TGTCGTTAAAACTTCATCCCAGAAGCATTTCTTTTTGGTACAAAGTCTTCTGTTTTAGGGCGTTGTTTCCCATGAGCTTTTTGCCAACTCCAGAGACTCTAATTTGCATAACCACCTCCTGCAGAGATGGGGAAGTGAATGTAGCTTCAGGATTTGTTTTTGAACAACGGTGGGTGGATTTGAGAGTGGTGAAGTTGGTAAATTAGAACAAGTTCTGTGTTCGGATTGAGAGAGAAAATAGCGCTCAGTCCTATGTTCGCAGCATTCTTTGATTCTACTTCTGTCTGTCATTCAAAGAGAAAGTGAGTGTTTTTCCAGCCTAATTCCTCTCAGAACTTGTCAGAAGGGTTTATGATTAATAAATCTGATAATAGCGGGTGGTGGTAGTGTGAGCAGGCTGCCACATGTTGATTAGCATTAACAGTAGCAGCAGTAACAAACCTAAACCCACCTCTGTATCAAAGCCCCTCTCTATATTTTACTCAGATTGGGCTTATTTTACTCTTTTATGTCAGTCACTCATTGATGGCATTCATGCTTTCAGTTTACAGTGATGATGGTGAAAGATTTACCACCTGACAATTTTAGTCATTTTTGAAACAACAGGTCCTTGATTTCAGACATACAGTGGGTACGGAAAGTATTCAGACCCCTTTAAATTTTTCACTCTTTGTTTCATTGCAGCCTTTTTCCA
>NC_048427.1:19633496-19665435 GCF_013103735.1 Etheostoma cragini | reverse complement strand
TTGGAAAATGGCTGCAATGAAACAAAGAGTGAAAAATTTAAAGGGGTCTGAATACTTTCCGTACCCACTGTAGGTAGACAAAAGCAGCTGGTGTAAAGAGTCAATTGAAAATGTCCTGTCTGACCCTCCTTACCTTTTAATGTTTTGAGCTGTGGAAACTAGTGCTGTCTAACGATTCAAATATTTACTTGCAATCAATCGCACATTTTTATTTATTCTAAATGTCCCTGGATTTCTTTTTGTCCCAATATTTTTTCTCATTTTAATGAGAACATTTCTTATCAACATGGAAAAGTTGTTCAGCTAACTTTGTGCAAATGTTTTTTTATTAAAACAACATTGGCATATAGCCCACTGTCGTGTTCCATTTCACACTAACAATCTCCCACACAACACTGTCCATCAATAAAAGGGTGAAAAAAATACTTTGACGTTGGGGGAATTTCAGCTGTGTCCTTGGTCATCAAGTGGTATTTTAGACTGGATGTGCTGTGATGATAGCTCAGTTCACAACGACCAAACACACAGATCACTTTGGTCTTGCCAATGGAACATTTGGCAACTTTAAAAAAGGAAACTTTCCACTCAGAATCTTACTGGCATCCATCTCGGCATCTCTCGCTCGCCATCCGCTAAAAACGTAACGTTACCACTCTTCGGCCGGCTTGCAAGCTCAAACAGCGTGTGTGTGGCGTGCCTGTTGTTTTGTTTCCGGACTAGCGAGATCTGGTGGGTGTTGTAGTTTTTCTAACGTGACTAGTTGCTGCAACAGCACGTGAGATTCACTACAAAGTTTGCTAGGCCAAAAAGAATGTTAATCTCGGCATAAAAAAATTCACGCTGTTAAAATGGGTTTGCATTAACGCCGTTAATAACGCATTAACTGACAGCACTAGCGGAAAACCTGCCAAGGGCTCTTGAATATGAATATGTACATGATCTTGTGAAATAACAACTGAGGCAAAAGCTGCGTGCCAAAAGCAAAATAAAAATAATCTGCATTCTTACCAGTTGATAATCCATGTAGAAGACCTGGAAATAGAAAGGGGAAGTCCCTCCCCAATCCGGTGGATCCCATGGGATCTTATTTAATAAGAGACATGCGTTAGTGAACAGTGAGTAAAATATCTTTTTTTTGATCCTGTTTAAATTGAGCGATGAATTACACATATGATGTGTGTCAATTTAAAACAAAGTCAGGGAAGGCTAAGTGTGTTGTAGTTTCCATAAGTACCACTTAGTGTTGTGTTGAACCGCTCAGTGAACTACATACATATCTCATCTTGCGCAGTATACGTCACCTCGCTTGCTGCTCCGCTTGCTGAATATCTAGCTACCTTATCTCTGTTCCACCACACATACTTTACTAATGTGTTGGATCCAGCAAAGCTGGTTCATAGCAGAAAAAGAACGAGCAAGATCCGTTGCCCGAGTGAGTAACATTACATCCCGGGAAAAAACACAGACATCATAGCTTCAGGTAAGACGTCGCTTATGCAACTTTGGGGCGAGTAGTCTAAGTACAGTATTAAACTTCAACAGTTTTACGACGCACAGAGACTTACTTCACTTGCAAAATGGTGAGTTTGTCTGTTCTAGGATCCCCTTTTGATGCAATAAAATTGAAGTGAGATGTTTTTAGATTAAAAAGATGTTGAGAAAGTTTTCCTTTGGGTGCATCATTTGAAGCGTGGGGCCACTGGTGATTCCAACCCCTACCCTACTTTTTTGTTGTTGTTGAAATAAGGTCCCACGGCGGTCCCCCCTGAGGTGAGGGACTTTGCCTTTCGAGTTCATCTGCAGCTGCTTGAGTCTAAACTTTCTTCAAATCTAACAAAGCAGGACAGAGCTGCGAACGTCAGTCTATATTATATAGTGGGGAAATACGACACAGTAGACATGCTAGATGTCAGCGGGGCTTTTTCATGTTTTTATTTACCAAATAAAGTCCTCTGAAAGGCTCAGTTACTACTATCCAGCTAGTTAGCCAGACGTGCTAACTAGCTAACTAACGTTTAATGGATGGATTGGACTTAACAGTGTTCATCTGTTTTCTTTTTTGGTTTTGGAAACAGTGAAAAGAAAGAATCCACGATCCCAACTCACACTTCTCTCTCACTGCAGCCCCATGCTCCCCACTTCAACATAAAATCCCAAGTGTGACAGGCCTGCTGAACCTGGTTACAGACACTAAGCTATAATTGGACAATCGCTGTTTGGGTGTTTTTTTTATCAATTGCCACAGTTTACATTTTCTCTTGGCTGCTTCAACATGACCCTCTGTTCGTTTTCTCGCTGGAATCAGCAGTCTGGTGTCCCTGGTTATTGGGTCATTCTGCCGTGGATGTCTCTCCTCTGACTAATGCCTCTCTCCTCCTGTTGTCGCTCTGCAGGTGGGGAATCTGGGTCTTCTCTTTATGCTTCTCTTCTTCATATTCGCAGCGCTGGGAGTGGAGCTGTTTGGTGACTTGAGTAAGGACACAGGCACCTTGTTTACAGGCAGTCAGGCACACAAAGACTCGCACACTCGCGTTAAATTCTCCCCTCTGTGGGTTTAAACTATCTGATGTTAATTGCTTCCTAAAACCCTTTGATGAATTGCCATAATGATTTCTCTTTCAGAGTATGTAAACAGTATTAGAGTTATTAACGTTTGATTGCAAAATCCCTCTGCTGTTATGACTCTCTTTACGTTCATTTCTCTCCTTTACTGTCTTCTTCTTCATCCCGTCCCTGCTCCTCCCTCCGTGTCTCTCCCAGTCTGTGATGAACTCCACCCATGTGAAGGTCTGGGCCGCTATGCTACATTCAAAAACTTCGGGATGGCATTTCTGCTGCTCTTCAGAGTTTCCACTGGAGACAACTGGAACGGCATTATGAAGGTGACACTAACACTTGAAACAGAAGACATACATACACATGCTGCTCGTTATGGTGGGAAATTAGCACCCACCACCAGCCAATGGCGAGTACTTTCTCAAAGTTCCCGCCTTGTATTACAGCCACAGTAGCGGCTGAAGTGATTTTCAGCGCTAGTCCGTGACATCAGTTTAAAAAAATGTGGTAATGTGTTAGGCGACCTGCTGCAGAGTCAGCAGAAGCAAGGGCGACGTAAAGAAAAGGAAAAGGTACTTTTATTTAACAAGTGGCGAAGGGAAAACGACGGACTAGTTAGCCTACTCGGCTGGGCGATGTCCCCTAAATTGGCTGAGTTGATCAGATATACATCTAAATGCCCTCTGTAAATAGACGGAATTACATGCTTCCGCTGGTAGGGGCAGTAAATTACAACTTGACCTACTGTGCTGTACTTACTACACTCAATCAGATCTCTGTGCTCTGCGTAATGACAGTACAGAGGAAGATTTGCCTTTAACAGACAGACAGTAATAACCTAATATGCCATCATTACTGAGATTAAACTACATTATCAGTTATATTTGTACTTAATAACACATTCAATAAACAGAAACATAACCCTGCAGCGCACATGAACGAATGGACAATATTAGCTGTCACATGAAAATTCACCCTCGTGAATTGGCCTACTGTTGTTAACGTACATTCATAGATCCTACATAACATCTCCGTCAGACTTACTTATTGATGCACGCACACAGTAGTATCCACAAAATGAGTTCAATTATGGGGTAAAGGAAAGTGCTATAGCGTTCCACATTAACAATTAACTTGATTTAGAAAAAGGAAGCATCAAAAAAAGAAAAGTCTTTAGCCTTGATGTTGTTTTAGGGAGACTCACAAAGATATCGTCGCAGAAATCAGTTGTCTCCTGCTGAGACATCTCTAAATCATTTAAATATTGAGCCACGGTACTGAAAATCTTTTAGATAACACAAACCTAGTATTTCTGCAGCCTATTCAAAAACAACAGACTCCCTGAACGTCTTTCTCTCAACCTGCGGTCCACTCTGGTCTCCTTGGCGCTGTCTTTGCACAAGAAGTCCCCTCATGAGATCAATATATATATATATATATATATATATATATATATACACACACACACAGTATAGAGAGAGAGTTAACACTTACCAAAGTCAAATGCCTTGTGAATGTAAGTATACTTGGCAAATAAAACAGATTTCTGAATGTACTAGAGAAAAATCAAGGCTAATCTAATAGGGTAATCAAGGCTGCCTCATTAGGTTACATTGCGGCTGGGTTCTCAATGGCCGGTCACTGTGATCTTGCTCAATACTGGAACAATTTTAACGATTTTGTTCACATTATTCCATTAGACACAAAGGCATGGGAGATGGGGTCCAGGTTGAAAAGGAAATCTACCCAAATAAAGTAACTAAAGTGCCCAGTCAAGTGATAGTAGGCTACTACTTGTAGTCCTTGTACTCTTTTAGTACTAGATTTGTACACATTTTAGTTTAAAGACAATAACAAAATTAGCAGCTATTTTGCCAGTTACCTCAAATTAACTTCTAATTTTTAAACACTTTTTCTATGGTCGTTTATCTATCTAGAATCCTTAGCTTATTTTCGACAATTATGCCACACAGTTAAGTTCCTTTGCCAACATTTTCTAGGCTTAAATAAAGGCTTGAATGAAATTCAGTGCCAGTAGTAGTGGCGGGCCCTCCAGAAAGTAAGAGCATGGAGGTTGCAGTGATGGATGGCAGTAGATGGTGCCAGAGACCGTACTTCATGTCCCATTTTTATGGTTTTGTTACTAGTTGTACCATCAACAGGATAGGGCTGCACCTAACAATTATTTTAATTATGATTAATCGGTTAGTCATTTTATAAAATGTCCAAAAATGGTGAACCTTCCGATTTTTCCAAACCCCAAGTTGACGTCCTCAAATATCTTCTTTTGTCCACAGCTCAAAATGTATACAGTTTACTGTCACAGATGAGTGAAGGAACTAGTACACACATAGAAAATACTCACATTTTAATAGCTGGAATTCTTTTACATTTTTGAGAGGACTTTGACCTGCTGGTGGTGCTATATCAAAAACTAATCACTAAAGTCAGAAGGCTTTTTTTTCTTTTGGCAAAATGACACTTCAATCATTCCAAAAGTTCCAGGACTAAAATCACTAAAGAAAAAGCATGGCCATTGAACATTTAACTGTCCTCATGGAATGTAATCCAAGATTTTGTATAATCATCCAATAGCAGTGTTGGATGGTACAAATTGTCTTAGCAATCTTTTTGGGGGGGGTTTTACCTTAGTATAAGTCATGGGTAGCACATGGTACTTTATTTGGTATTACCGTCCAAGCAAGCTTACCCTATACAAAAGTCCTTAGTCCTGTACAAAACTGCCATTTTTAAAAATCCAGGCTACATTTTTTTTATTCACTTGGCCGAGATTTCAAAAACTGGCGCACCACAGAACCTTTTGGTGGTCAATTTAAAAAAAGATTTTTTGTGATCAAATTTTCTTTTTTTTATTTTAGAACAAAAATGTAAATTTAATGTCAATTAACAATTTGGAGACATGTTTCTGTTTAAAGCATTAAAGATAACGCCATGGCGGTTTCACAAAACAAGTTGGGTGGAGTCGAGGTAGAAGTTCCATGAAGAGGAAACGTGTGTGTGTGTAGCGTTCTGCTTGCTGGTGAAGCTTCAGGTCATGTGCTTGTGTTATGTTTTCATGTTTCTTCCAGGACACGTTGAGGGACTGCGCCGCTCAGGACAGCAGCACCTGCTACAACACTGTGGTCTCTCCCATCTACTTTGTCTCCTTCGTGTTGACCGCTCAGTTTGTCCTGGTCAACGTTGTCATTGCTGTCCTGATGAAGCACCTGGAGGAGAGCAACAAGGAAGCCAAGGAGGAGGCAGAGCTGGAGGCAGAGTTGGAGCTGGAGCGCCAGATAGAAGGGGACATGGCCACCCGGTCCCCCCAGCTCCACCCTCTGGCGCTGGGCATGGACCGGTCCAGTGCTGGGGGTTCCCCCTGGAGGTCCAGCGGAGGAGCAGACAGGGACCAGGACATAGACTGTCCTATAGACTCACCCACTGCCGATATAACCAGAGACTCTGTTGACATCAGAGAAGACCCCCCTTCGTGCCCGGAGTCCCCGCTTGAGGTGAGGAATCATTCTTTTAGTGTTGCTTGTACATTATGTACATCTGTTGTGTACACTTTTGGACAAAGCCCAAGACTTTATAGCTACATGCCTTCAAAATGTATGGCTTAGCCCTATTTGCATGTGATTAGAAAATTTTGATACCATTTACTGTAAGATAGATCAGATTGTTGGATTCTCCGTGGTCTGCTCAGCCTACTGCATGACATGACAGATGCTCTGATGTTCCTTCCTGCTGCGGGCCAGGCACTGAGGCCAGTCATGTGACCCGCACGTCTCCGGTCGTTAGTTCTGACTCCAGTTCAAACCGTTAAGTTAAGTCTCTGGCCCATGCTGAGGGATACTGAGCATGGAGGACGGTATGTGAAATAATGGAGGGAGGAATGTCTCTTCACTGTCTCAGTGTAATAACTATGGCCCAAATGTAAATAAACCATAGTGGATATGGCCATGTTAGGACATATTCACTACGCAAAATAAATGAAAATATTTTTGGGTGCATCTATGTGTGATGAATCCAAAATCAGGGTCATAAATGTAAGTAGTAGATGTGTGTGTGTGTGTGTGTGTCTGTCTGGTCCCTGTAGAGGACATGCCAGTCACAGAGAGGTCGCAGTGCCATGGGAAAGCTGGGCCGCAGGGCCTTGTTGTTCATCTCAGCAGCTATTTCCAGACAGCAGGGAACTTTTTAGGGGATAGGAAATAAAGGTCTCGCTATCGTTCTGTTCCCCCCTCTAAGATAGTTATCCGTCTACTTCCGCCACTCTTCCCAAACATGTGTAGTAAAGCCACAATCTCTTGTCTGGCCCTGTGGGAGAGCAGCTGTACTGCAGTGTGTTAGTACCCCCGTGTGGAGCTTAATGGTAACACATGTGAGCCTATGGCTGTATATATTTCTGCATAAAGGTCTTTACTATGTTATTTAGTACTACGCATACAAGTAGGAATAGTAAGTAATAAAAGGTTTTAAGGATTATCCAGATCTCCTACGTGGATGTGTTTTTTTGTCTTGTTTCTGTTTCTACCTTTCTACCTGATCGACTGTCTTTTTCCTCCCCTTTCTTTCTTTGTGATTCACTCCCTTTCTACATTTATTCATGTTTCTCTGTCTTAACTTCTGTCTTTCCTTTCACCCCTGCCCTTGTCCTTTTTCTGTCCCCTCTTTCTCTATTTTTCTCTGTTCCTTCCTCCGCTCTCTCTTTTTCCTCCGCATCATCTGAAGTTTGTCCAGCGGAGAGCCCAGTTTGACTCGGTCTCCCTGGGCGCCGAGGGTTCAATGGAAGGAGAGTTGAGTTTGATGGACAACCTGTCCGGCTCTGTCTGCCACTACTACGCGCTGCCCCCCAAGCCCGGCAAGCACAGCACCAACAAGAAGGTCAATAACCGCAAGAACGATAACTCACTGCCTCCATTTCATACATCCAGTGGGCCTTCTTATGTCTCTCCACTGTGCAGGGAGCAGCACAAGTAGAACATGGCAGTGCAGAAGTTGCTGCTGTAACTTCTGTTGATTAAAGCAAATCTAAAATGGTTTCAGGTTTTTCCTTTACACAAGGCTAAATAATAATGTTCCTTGTTTTTGATGCAGTCTCACACTAGGACTTCCTTAAAACAAGTGATAACGCCTTTAAAGGCTCAGTTCATCCATATAAAACTAAATCCATTTTCTCAGTTAGTGGCTTCCGGTCCGGGTTTTGAGTTATTTATCTTTGACATGTAGGCCTCCACTCCCCATGGATTGTGAATGGAACTTTTTTTGTCGCTGTTGTTATGCTCACAGCATTTACAAATGATATGTAAGAGATAAAACATTTGTATTTTCCTTTAAAAAAAAAGGTCCTGGTCACTCAGAATAATCCACAGAACCCACTGGAACTACTTTCTAATAGGGATCAACCGATTTTGGTTTTTTAAGGCCGATGCAGTTACCCACTATTAGTAGGTATTGAAACTGATAACTGATATTAAGAACCAATGTGCATTTACAGTGGACATTTTAATCTTTCAATAAAAATTAAGATTTTGCAATGTCAAAAAGTCCAACACAAACCTTTGTTTAAATGCTCTAAGCAATTATTGAATACATTAGAAACTTTCAACATAATAGCCAGTAAAAGAGTGGGACTCAGTGATGAGTGGGACTGAAGCAGATGGACAGACACAGAGCTGTAGGAGAGCCAAAGTAGCCCACTTATCAATTCATTAACTTTATCAAACAAATAAAAAACTGGTACCGATAAAACTGATAATCTGCAAACTAAAAAACAACCAAATAGTCAGCCAGGGCCGATAATTGTCTGTCCCTGATTTCTACTGGAGGTGTTCCGATACGGATCAGAAAAGCCTCCAATATTGCCTAAAATGCTGGCATCTGTATCGGAAAGTCCTGGAGTTAATGCACTAGAGCGATACAACGTAATTTGGCCATGACAAAAATCTACTTTAAAATAGAAGATTTATCTTCTTTTACCTCAACTGCATAATAACAGAAAGTTCAACAGCATTTATTGTTTGTGTTTGGGGTATGTTTTACAAAAATGTTTACCCTGAGCCAGATTAAGATTAAGACATATTCATGTGACACACTGGTATTGGATCAGTACTCGGTATTGCAAGTTCAGGTATGGGAATCTGTATCTGGAAGCAAAAATTGGTATTGGACCATCTCTACTGTCCACCAAGGAAATAGTCCCTGGGAAACCTTTCCACAGGGTGTCCTGTGGATTATCAGTGGAACACTCGTTCGAGAGAGAGATGGGGCGGTTTTATGTAAAGTTCCAGCGCTTTGAGCAGCACAAACACAATTTCATCGACCTCCAGTTAAACTGAGGCAATCTTGTTCAGATCTATGAATTTGTTGTTGGGAGAATATTATCTGTGGGCCAATGAACTTAGATTCTGATTTATAGAAAATGGTTTAGGGCTATTGATTTTGTATTTAGGTGTACTGATGGTGGCTATTTATTCATAACGTTGTTAAAAAGATTTTATTTCTGTCTTTTAGCATTGCAGGACCAGGTTGAATATAAGTCTCCATTTTGGTAGAAAATTTAAATATAAGTAAGTCATCTTTTAATGACTTCTTATTGTTTTTGAGGCCTAACCAGACCTTTAAAAAAGGGCAAATCACTCATTTATTTCATTAATTATACAGGAAGGTTAAAAAAGAAACATTAAGTTACAATATAAACGAGCCTGACTTAGTTTAATAACTGGTTTCTGGCAGGTTTCTGCTCTGCGGAAACATCGAACATTTACCATGTATTTTTTTTTAAAAGATTTCTGACCATTTTTATTGGGGGGGCTGGAATGAATGCCTGTGAGACTGACCTGGTGAGGTGTGCTGGTCTCATGTTGTTGTTGAGCTAGAGCTGGTGATGTGCCATTTTGAATATGTCAATAAAATGCAATAGCGTGGCTGTTCATGTAGTTTTGGTAAGTCTGAGTGTGAGTGCATCGCAATGGTGAGACCACTTTGGAGATTACTGTGGATCTGCGCTCAATTGTATAGCTGTGCTATTGATTCAGTAATGTCCTCAGTGGTAAGAGACCAGATTGGGAGACAGTAGGATATTGTTGAAAACACAATTGCATGTAAGTTTCAAAAACAGAAAAGGGGGGTTGCAAGTAGATTTCACTTTGTATTAGTAGTAACAAGAAAACATATTTTGAGCCACTGTACTAGAAAATATGTTTAATTTGGGTGAACTGACCCTTTAAATTAAGAAGATTACATATATAGAGATCAGCTTTGTTGCCTTTTGAAAAAATACTTTTATTGAGAACAGCTAAAGTTATCTTACCACTATTGGCAGAGGTTACAACGTGTTTCAATACAAATAACATGACTCAATTCCAGATGAAATTACTTAAAGATGAATCAAGTTCCCCTGGCCCACACAGTGAAAGACAGTTACACAGAAATGTAGAACACACTGTCCTTAGAACTTCATTTCATAAAATTCATGGAACAGCATGTGATGTTTTGTACATATCGTGCAGCCCTACAGCCATTTCTGGGGTTTTTTTTGTGCTGGCATTCCTCCACATGAAATATTTGACCCTGTCTAACCAGCCCTGTTGCACACCACAGTGCAGTGCGTCATATCCCTTACTCAGCTATGATCTCATTCCCTCGCTCACGTCTACACTCACTTCTATTCATTCATGCATGACAAGTTTTTGGTCTCCTCGCCGTCTCCTCTGTAGAACTTTGTCTCTGTTTGTGTAGGTACATGTACTTAATTTGTGAAAATTTCACACACTTACTCCCATTGCGTCAAATAGCAACCTTGCTCATGTTCCTTTGGCTTTTGTAATTGATGCAAAAAGTCTCCTTTGGCGTTATATTTAGATGCGCTTGGTCGGGACACTTGGCGTCTCTGTTTGATGCTCTCGGGACATAAGCATCCCTGAAAGAACATTTCAGATTTCTTCAGGGAATAGCATATTAGTAGTACAAGTAGCAGCATAGAACAGTAGAAGGAATTTTTTAAAACCTAAAAAACTCATCCATATTTTGAGAAAACATTCAGGCCTGAAGCCCCAAAAGTCCCCCCCCCCTCCCCCGCCGAATAATGCATCTGCGTGAATTCAATGTTGGCCAATTACATTAGCATCGCAAAACCCCATCTTCGCAAAGCTTTAAATTGGTCGAAGATGTCATTATTAGGCGCCATGGGCCACCTCTCTCCTCCTGATGCGGTAGCAGAACATGTTTTCCATTGAGTTTCGGGTGGCTGCCCCTTTCTGCTCGCATGGCTTATTTGCCTGTCAGAAAGCATTTCCCCTGTTTAGCAGGTACAAGGCAGAGTACAAAGCAGCTCCTCTTACAGAAGCAGGCAACATCCGAGGCTTCTTAACTACTGCGAGACTGACGCCAAACTCTGCTCAGTTCAGTGATGTGAATGAACTCAGAACTCGGATAGGCACTTAGAGGTATTTTGTTCAACATTATGCCTCGACACTTTTGAAACGACTTCACATGCATTATAAATGATTCCCCTGTCTGCTTGTTTGTTGCTGTGAAAGAGTGTTATTGTCTCGCTCCTAAAAACTAGCCAGCTAATAGACGGTACCATAGGGTGCCGTTACCTGAAACCGGTAACAACAACAACATGAACATTACTAGCTACGTTTTTCATGTTGGTTTTGAGCGGTATCCACCCCCAGTAACTTGGAAAACAGTTTTAAAACAGTAGCTAACATTAATACAGCGTTTATTGAAACTATGAATTCATCTAATTCAGTGTCCACAAGTCCAATTTCTGCAGTAAACTGTAGCTGTCATATTTCATGGGACCCGTGTGAGTGCAGGTTTCATGTTGCAGCTTTTGTCGCTGTTTCACTTTGCCTTAGATTGAGTGACAAGTCGCTCGCCATGTTGTTTATTTGGTTGCCATGACTTTGCGAGCAAAGACGTCCTGTCACTGTTCCAGTTGCTCGGGGAAGAAGAGCACGTCACTCCCCGATGTGAGTCGAGTGCAGATGGGAGTCACGTATGCTCAGATGGAAACGGTTTACGGCATAACGCGTCATACTGAAATTTGTGAAATCCATGAAATAATAAACTTTTCTCATTACTAACAATTACAGAAGATGGAAATAATAATGACACAAAGGGACACACTTGCTTCTCAAATCTGCACGCGACTTACATTGGGGAGTGACTAAGCGGATGACAGTCCGCTTGAGTTCAGTATAGCAGAATGCTCTGCAGAGTTGTGCAATTATGACTTTATAACTTTCATAAACAGCTGAACGAGCAGCGGTGTGCGGGTTACATAACGGAAACCCTGCTGTGCGTTTGCCCTATTTCTTTAATGGGACGACAAAGTTAAGGCAGCAGGCGTGTGTTGCTTAAGCAGCCGCCTTAACTGCAAAGTGCTGAGTGAAACCCTGGTGTGTGTGTGTGTGTGTGTGTGTGTGTGTGTGTGTGTGTGTGTGTGTGTGTGTGTGTGTGTGTGTGTGTGTGTGTGTGTTTTAGGGGTGGATTGGTTCACAAAATGTATGGTCCAGTTTTGGGGTCACGCTTGTTTTTGTGCAAATTGTATTATTGCTTATCATTTGTTTGGCAAAAAGATAACTTACAATGAAAGGAATATGGGTTATTATCAAAAGGAAACATCACAAAATATTAAATAAAACACATTTAATGCAACATAACCCAACCACACACAAGACAGTTTTCAAAAACAACACTGCTCTGTTCATTGTATTTAACGTTCCTCTGCAAGAAAGATAGAGTTTAGGGATTTACTGTGTTGCAGAAATATCAGTGGATATTATAGTCAAGTAATATTACTTTAATCAGATTCTGAAATACTCGTCCACACCTGCATATCTGTCGCTATAAACCCACAATGCTTTAGTTCTCCATCTACATGTTGTTCAAAGGGGCGCTATGCAGTTTTGCAATTTATTCGCTGTTTTCTTGCTTTCCCCTTTCGAATATATTTTTGGCAGCACTGTTGTAAAAACACATTGGCGACTCCCCCCCTCCCATCTTCTCACTCTGGTCATGTGCATGTGTTAACAAAGGCCGAGGTAGACAGCTAGGAAGTCCGTAACAGACAGCGATCGTAATAAAAACCTTAATGGACACTAGCAAACACCCTGAGGTCACAATAATAACAAATACAAAGATTAAACTGAGTTTATCCCAAAGATACGTACAAGTGTGGCAGCAGGAATGCCAGGTCAGCATGGGATTTGCAAGCTTGTGTTTGTCTCAGTTCTTCCCATTCTGAAACTTTAAGTCCGATGTTAACTTGTGTCTTTGCTCGGTCAGTATGCCGTTTCCTCTTTCTCTGTTCCTCAGACAATGCTTTCATAGCTTTCTGCTTCTTCTTTGCCAGGTCAGCCATGACGATAGTGTGAAAAACTCCATTATTACCTTGTTCTTATAGCTAACCGGTTCCTTTGTGTGTGCAGTGTTGTCTTAATACATCCATGATGCAGTGCGGTCAATCAATTTGTTACTTCACAAGACCTGATATCACGCAATACTTCCTGATGCTCGCCGGCCCAAAGTTGCAAGGGTGGTTGCTCCACTCACAGGCGCTAGGGGGCGCGAGAAGCCACACTAGTTGGACAGTGCTAGCACAGAGTCACGGCTCTATCCGCCACTTTCTTCTGTCATTGTCAGGTAACACAGCGCTGTGAAAGAAGGTCTGGCACAGCAGTCTGGGATGGGAGAAAAGCGTGCTGTGGTTTATTGGCATTTCTTTAAAGCAAATATATTCATGTTAGGCAGCGATGAGTGCCGGACAGAGCAACGGCGCCTCTGCAAAAAGGCAACGAAAAAGAACTGGTTTTGGTGTATTATGTGTACGTTCAGTTGTTTTAGTCGTGCGAGAAAAAAAATCAAGAAAAAGGATTGGATAGATAGTCTAGCCAGCTGTCTGGATTTAACCTGCAGAGATCTGAGGAGCAGTTAATCATAGTCCTCAGAAATCCACCGGAGGATAGAATAAGCACAAAGAAAGCAGAAGTTGATGGACATCAGGATGAAAATGAGGGACATCTGGCAGAATTTCCAGTGGCACCTTAACAGTCCTGGAAGTGATACATAATCGATATAGACTAGTAAATCAGTAATGCTCCCACAGAGCAGATAGAAACAGCCTGACAGCTGCACTAGGCATCTCATTTGTGCCTACTGGGGGTTTACAATAATACTCGGATCCCCCCCCCCCTCCCACAATAAGTTTATTTAAAGATTTGTTTCTGTACAAGCCTTATTGACTGAAATCTGTGAGGTTAAAATAAAACGAGAAATACATGCATGCCCAGAACTGTGACCAGATCGAACGGTCCGTTTTTTGAACTGAAACCATTCCATCCATGGTGTGTTTGCATGTGTCTGACATAATACTACTGTTGGTTAACACCACAATAAAATAAGAGGAACAGTGTTTAAAAAGTCTAAAAGGTCCTCATGTGGTTTCCATTCTATACATTTTGCTTTGTTTTTTTGCTTTGTAACATGTTGTTCATTTCATGTATTTATCTAAGGACAGTGCACATTCATTAACATTTCTGTAAATGTGCCAACGTTAGCCAGCCGGCTAATTTTCAGCTGTAAATGTTATGAGAACCATCCGTTAGTCAGCCGTTAGCTGCAGGTCTTGTCTGTGTGTATCGTCCTTATCTTTGTGCGTTTGTTTTCCTCTGCTCACTAGCCGTTGTCTCTTCCTACCTAGATCCCTTTAGCGGAGATGGAAGCTCTGTCTCTGGCCTCGGAGAAATCCTGGTCCCTAGCTCTGGCAGACGACTCGGCCGCTGGCGATTTTAACCCCCTCTTTCTAACCAGTCTGGAATGCGGTGTACTGACAGTTCTCTCTCTTTGTCTTCCTCCATCCCTCTTTCTCTTCCTCCTCTTCTCTTCCCCCGCAGTTTGTAATGTGTCCTTTCCCAGGGCACTTCCAAAGCCACTTGTCCCCCGCTCCCCCCTCCCCCTACTGCTCACACACTGGGGTGGAACAGGCTTGGGTTGATAGAGCTAACCAACTCCATGCTAAGTTAGCTAAACACTTCTCATTCACATCCCAGCACAACTAAAACATTTAAAGGTGCTGTAATCAGCTTCTTTTTTTTTTTTTATAATGGGTCACTTTAAATTTGATGTTCTCTACCGTTTTAGGCAGTAGTCAGCTTTGTTTTAGGCCAAATAACTACACTAGAACGCACCCTACCCAGCACTAAACAGCAGGCATGCTAAGTCAACAATTAGCTGAACATAGAGGAGCATTTAGCAGCTAACAGTCTGTTAAAAAAAAAGGTTAATTTTAATTTTAATTCGGGAATTAATGCAGCCCAAAACTGAGCAAAAGAAGAGTTAATGTAGGGAAACTGAGACAGTCCTGGTGACAGTATTTACAAATTCTAAATATAGTGACTCACTTTTACTCACTCATGAGGCCACACACGGAAAATATGTTAACACTTCATCAGACAGGTACTAATAGTTTCCTATAATTTCTTATATGAAACTGTAAATGTATAGTGACATTCCTGTGTCATCTGTTATTACCTGCAGTATAAGGACAGTAAACACATTGTTCAGTTGGGACATTTCTAATCCACTATTGCCATTGAATTGCTCACAAAACATTAGTCTTATTGTCTGTGTACAGCAGGTCAGCTGCATATGGAAAATGGAAAAAGTTACTAATAGCAAGCATACAATACATCACATATGGAGAATAAAGAGTCCAATAATAAGTGAGAAACTAAAGAATATTAACTTGAGATTACATGGGGCCCTCTGACATATATAGCAATTAAAGCAATAAAAGCGTCAGCTAAATGACGTGTAATGTAATGTAATATTATGAATCGGTTAAGTGCACACAAAATGGCAACACTTTAATTTTTCATGGAAAACAATTGGAGCCAGTTGCAACAGGAACAATAATGCACTCCATAATGTCTTGATGTGAAAATTAATGGATTTTGTTGTTAAAGCAAAGCCACTGCCCTTAGACCCGGACATGTGCATCCTCACTAGTGGTGCCATGTACTAATTACATTTACTCAACTACTGTACTTAAGTATACATTTGAGGTATTTTACTTGAGTCTTTTCTTTTCATGCCTCTTTCTACTTCTACTACTCTATATTTTAAAGAGAAATATTGTACTTTTTACTTCACTACATTAATCTGAAAGCTGTAATTACTTTACAAATTAAGATTTCAGCACACAAAAGACATGTAGTTTGTAAAATACAACGTTTTAATATATATTGAAATACCCAACCAACATCTATCTATTGACAAGTCCAGCCAAAATGATTAGCCAATTAAACACTTAAAGCTCTAGTGGGTAATTTCTGTCGCCCCCATAAGGAATTCTAAGTAATGACACGGCGCATCCACATGATGCAAGCCTTCCGTGATTGCACACCACCCCCACCCCTCCTCCACCAAGCCTTTATTTGTCCCACAGTGGGGAAATTGCGGACAGACCTGATAGGATTAATTAGCTTTTGTATCAAATCATTTGACAATGGATTGAATGTAACAGAAGTTCAATAATATAGACTAGTTGTGCCCTATAGCTTTAAGTAAAGGATCTGAATACTTCTTCCACCACTGATCCTCACAAGAATTAATCTATACACTCCTCCATGCTATTCTGTTCCAGTGGGCTGTTGTCATTGAAAAGGACATCTTTCCCTTTAAATTGAAACAGGAATTAAATGTCAACTGGGTGTCAGGGTATAATTAACAACCGGTTTGTCTCATTAAAAAGTCACACTCCCCTGTAGTCTTCCCCAGAGAGAGAGACTCACTGCAACCTTGACAGTCTCAAAAATGGAGAATGATGACCAACACATGACAAAGAAATCGCTGTTAATTGGATTGTGCTTGGACAAACACAAAAAAGAAGGGTGGTGAGGAGATAGAGGGGTACACGAGGCATTGAAAGACCCTGGTGAACAATCAGTACGTTTACATGCATATAATATTTAGTTTTTCGCCCCTAATCCGAAAAAGACAATATTCTGATTAAGCTGTTTACATGGCTAATGAAACTGAATATTCCACTAATATTCTCGTTAGCATGTAGCCGTGCAAAATGGGATTTTTTTTTTCAAAGTTTTCCACAAGTAGAGGACTTGTTCAACCATGCGATCTAAGCGTCGCTCTTTCAGTCCTTCAACCCTATCTTGAAGAGGACACTCTTGCAATGTTTGGTAATATCCAAAAACCTGTTAATATCCAAGTCTTTCATAATGTTTACAAGTCTAGCTGTGTTTCTCCCTACTTTCTTTTGGGCATGCGTCTCTCTGCAAACTGTTGGCTGGTTAGTTTGGGTAAACAGGCAAGAGGGCCTAAACTGCGCTAAAAACCCTGATTGGGATGCAATGCCTCTAAAACCCGAATAATACCGGCATATCCAACACGTCCTAACTGGAAAACGCTATATTCAGGTAAAGGCCTTATTCGGATTATCCAACCGGAGTATGCGTCTTAATCAATCTTAATCGCAATATTGTCATGCTCGGAATAATAGTGGAATATTAGTGTGCATGTAAACGTATGCACTGTGCCCTCCAACTTTCTCTTTTCTTTCTCATTCCACCTTTCCAGCCTGATGTGTGTAACTCTGCAGTCCAGTCCAGTAAAGTAGTGCGCTTCCTCACATGCCAGTTTGCAGTTTTCTTTCCTTTGTCTCTACTGGTATCTCTTATTCTCCTCTGTCTCTCCCTCTGCAACCTCCTTTTCCTCCCTTCTTCCTTTCTTTAGTTGTCTGTGTTATTCCTATGTGCTTTTCATGTACTGTATGGGTCCTTCCTATAAGTCTTCTTCCGTGTTTAATACTTAGTAGTTTTGAGTCCTCTCTGAGTTGTCCTTGTGTTTGCTACCTGGGTTTAAAGTGCGCTGGAACTCCAGTAGCTCTGTGATGAATGTGAACTCGTTTGTAAAGGGTCAGGCAGCAGGACACTGCCCCAGCTGACACACAATCATGGAGCAGGCTAAAGTAATGTGTCATGACTGCTGTTGTTAATGCAGACACAATACGGAGTTAGTCGTACAGGGAAAACACACTAGATGCGTAAGCGCCTCAAAGCTAGATTCATCCACGATCGCTCACCTGGCTGTTCGTACCGAACGCACGATTCTCTGCAGCGTCACAATGTCACCCTACGTGTGTGTGTGTGTGTGTGTCACTCTGTCTGTCCGTCCCTCTCTCCATGTGCCTGATCGTCTGTCTCGCTCTAAACACAGCTGAGAAGTGAAGAGAGCCAAAATCCCCATAAACCTGACTGTTTTATTTAGAAATTGGAAATTTTAAAGTGTCCGGCTGCCCTGTGGTCTTCCTCTATGTGATTACCTATCTGGCTTGGCACATTCGCTAGCTGCTTGCAAAAGAAATAGGGGAGATGCCAAAATGATCGCAGCTGTTGTGGCTGCACAGACAGATTGGATAATACGAAAATAGCCTCACTTCTCACGATGCTTTGCCCCACTTCTGCGTCCGGTGTGTTTTAGCTGTTACAATTTAAAAAAACTATCTAACATTAAAACGCTTGGAAATTTCAACCTAGCATGGTCTTGCTTCTGTGATCTGTGGCAGCTCTGTGCCAGTCGAATCCAACATGCAAAGATCCCGTCTGCTTTCTGTGTATGCTGATGACCTCTGCCTCTTTCCCCACATGGCATCTTAGAAAGATATCAACTGTGAATGTGTTAGAAAGAGTGTGAAAGTGTGTAATTTTAAGAGTAGCCCCGATCCTTGCAGCTACAGAGGGACCCTGACTCTCTTGTCTCTTTCCCCATCTGGAGCAGCTGGATCCTGGGGAGCCACTGGAGGACAACCTGCTGAGCGTCAGGAAGCCTGCGGTGGGACGCACACACTCCCTGCCCAACGACAGCTACATGTCCCCCCCCCTGCCGACCTCTGGCAACACAGACCTGTGTCCGGCACACCTTTCAGCACAGACACAGTGGCCACAGCACATACTGGGCACGCACAGAGCGCAATCAGGTAATGTATGCTGCAATATTCATACAATTTTGCAGAAACCATAGTTGCAGCCTGGCAGCTTATTTTACTTGTTTGGAACCGGAATTTGTGACATATCATTAGGATAGGACTAGTAAGGAACAATGAAAGTACATTCCCAAGATATTTGTCTGAAATCCTGCGAGTCTCCAAACCTTCTGCTCTCTATGTGTTGCCTTTTTTTTTTAATCCCTTTGCTTCAGCAAACAACAAACTTAGAGCTAGCAAGCTACACGCTGAAAATAGCAAGTAAAAAAAAAAATTACCATGCAGGCGTGCTTGGTTCTTTAGGGGAACGATGGTAAAGATGTACATAAAACATGTGTATTTGACATTTACTCTCTAGCTGGGGTGTTTTGGGACGGATTGGCAGGACTGCTGTGAAATACACACAGCCAGGGCCTGAAAATAACACCCACCAATTGCAAAATCCACCGGCATTTGACAGGTGGTCGGGTAACACTGTCAGTTTCTGATATGAAAACGAGATGTGTGTGACTCGAAATCTCACATTTACCAACACAACGTACAGTGAAGGTTGTCCTGCCAACATGTACACATTTTGACATAAAAGTACGCTGTGAAATTGTTTGACTATAAAGTCGCTGAAAGTTGCCCTCGTTTCAATCCTGTCCGGCTCACTGCAGCGGGTGGGGCTGCTGCTCCGTGTCCTCCAAGACTCACACACGCACACACACACACACACACACACACACACACACACACACGGTGGATGCAGGAAAAAACGCAGATCAGATGTACAGGATGACCTGAATTGAGGACAGCTATTACTCCTATTATTGTAGTGCAATGATAAGTTAAAGTCCAAAAGGTACTTTATCAAACCGTATGGATGTGTCCCAGCCCAGGATAGGAAATTATGCCTTTATGCTGGATTATTAAGGCGGGCCCCTCCTACTACAGCACGTGATGACGGTGCAATGTCCACGAGTAGGCTACCATGAATAGGACAGGATAGGATCATAGAGACACACCACTTCCTGTTTTTCACCTTTCTGAGGCAAAAAAAACAGTCTGGTAAAAAGTGATTTTTAAATCAATGTGGCAGGTGGTTAAATGATTTAACTTCAAGCCTTAGAGTTAAATTATATAGCTCACGTTATTGTATTGTGTCAATAGGTTTTTTATGTCGCGTTTTCTATTGCAGGGTGCAATTGTTCCACAAAAACAAGTTCCTTCCCGAGACTATTTTGCAGAGCCACCATCGTTGCATCCGGAGCTTAGCGCCGCCCAAGACGATTGTGATTAAAGAAATACATTGTTGCCAGACCTAACTTCACAGCGCTGTGGAGATAGGTCTAGCAACGCAAGACTAGGATAGGTCGAACAATTGAAAGCTTTAAGCTTAACGTAATGCAAGTTGACACGAACCTCTGAGAATGAACACACCTGCTGAACCTGTTGTTTCATATTCAGTGCTGTGCTTGTTTGCGTGCAGGCTCCAGTAGCTCGGTGCGTTCACAACCAGAGGAGGGTTCCCAGCGGCTGAGCGTTCCCGCAGACTTCTTCAGACCCATCAGCCCCCACAGCCACTCCGACTCAGAGAGTATACCACGACTACCACCTCCAAGAAGCGCACACACACTCAGCCGCACGCTCCACAGACAGGTGACTAAATCACACTGAGGCACATTTTCACTCTTGTAGTCTTGTCCTGTGTGTGTCTGTGCTGTATGTGAAGAAAGCTCAGTGGTCGGCAACCATGTGCCATTTAGAGCCATTGATGTGGCAGTTTGTATTCATACCAAACACTACAGAGGGTGATTTCACTCATTAAAGCACTTTCTAGAAGAGACAAGAAGCTGAACCGGAGTGCTGAGTGTTTGGTGTGAATGAAAACCCATTGAGTCTTTTGTTAAATACTGAATATATGCATATATACAAGTACCAGTCCAGCGTTCAACAAAGAGGTTTGCACAATGGCCCGGGGGCAATTAAAAGTGGGTAGGGCTGGGTACCGAATTCAATATTTGCCTCTTAAGTATTGAGTGTTAAAAAGAAGCCTTGTTATTCAATACCTGATTTCAATACCTAAAGAGTAAATCTCATTAGCGTCAGTGAGCCAATAAGCATGCAGCATTCTACCAAGATCTCATAATGATTGGGATTGGTGTTACACTTTGAGAGGTGGACAGGAAAAACTCTACGTTACCCACCGACACTGGGCTCACACAGTCGGAGACGAAAAGAAAAAGAAAAAAAATCAACAACAAAAAAAAGTAATCTGAAGTATTGTAATTTTTTTGTTTTATAAATACAGTATAGAAAAAAGTATAGTTTTGGAACCGGCATCAAAGTCACGGTATCGGTATTGACATTTTTTAACAATAGCCAGCCCTATGAGTGGGCAAGTGGGTTGTCATTTTTATGGTTCTGTTGCCCACGTTGGAGAATATTTGTTGAATGATTTGATTTGAATGTGCCGTCAGCCAATAAAGAATTAAGTTTGCGCTAGTGGTGCGTGACTGGCTGCGTACGAGCCAAATCAAACAAACTGCTTCAAGTCCTCTTGGGTGGCAGTAGAGGATGTCATCAACTAAATATAACAATAGACTTGAGACTTTGTCATTTCCTGATAACCACTAAAAAAAAAAAATACTGTAAGAGCCAGTAAAAATTGACTTCAGGCTAGTGGGGGAAAAAATCTTAACGCTGAACCCTGTAGTTAAAAGTTTGGACACACCTTCTCATCCTATGGTTTTTGTTCTGTAGTGGACTGAACTGTATTCTGCCTGGCGATGCTGACTGACTGACTGACTTATGCCTTGTAGTAATGAGGGGCTGTATTTCTCTTGACTTAGTTAAGAGTTTCTTGCCAAAATAAATAGAATAGGGCTATGTACTGTACACCAACACTACCCACCAAAAAACGTTTGTTGAGTCATGATCGCGCATTGTGGATGTAGCCTACGTGCTATTACCGCTGTGGTGATGGCTAAGCCAACTCCTTCATGTCGGTTATAGGCTGGAACACTCTTAGTTGTGCTTCGTGGTGCAGGTAGGCACAGTTTGTTTCTCTTGCGGTTTGTAGACCCTGATCTGTTTTACAGAGTGTTCTGGGGACAGGCAGCTAGCGCATTTGAGACGTTGGCTGACAAAAGATGTTGTAGCCTAAAAAACGAGTGACATCGCTTAGGGCACCTTTAAAGCAGACCATGGCTACTGTAAATAATGTCAAATGGGTGCTACATCATTCCATGTGTTATTTTATAGTAATGTAATGTATTCAGTATTGATCTACTTTACAATAGCCTATAGAAAAGAAAAAAAGGTGTGTCTTTTGCCTCGTACTGTGTTTATATATATATATATATATATATATTACAATCTTGTAAGGTTTTTCTCTTAATTGATACCCCGTTGTAAAAATTGCTTTAGAGCTTTCCTAAATCTGTTTCCTTGTTGCATGTTCTAAACAGTTTCACTTTTCTTCTTCCTTCCTTCTCCCCTTCTTCCTGGTATTCCTTTCTGGTATTAACGTATCTGCCGTCTCATTCTCCATATATCTGTATCTGTTTCTCTCTGACCTCAGCTCAGTTGGGCCCAAAAGCCGCCCGATCCCGAGCTACTGCTCAAACACAGATACTCCTGTTTCTGAAACGGCAGACTTTAGCTGCCACGGGGCCTTTTCAGAAACACTGGACTCCACGGTCATCTTCCAAGAGACAGACAGATTAAACCCCCCCTCCCCCCATTCGTCACTCATTTAAATTTCTGTCTACTGCTAACCATCAGCCACAAAGCATCTTAAACTCTCTTTACGGCCTGTAGGAAACCTTACTGGGACTTTGAGTTCATTCATTCTTCTGTAGTCTTATACAAGCAGCAGGAGCTAGGTGTAACATTGCATCAGTGGATTCTTTTGGTAGTTGAGTGATAGAATGTGTTCAAGTTATGTTATGTTATTTGGCTGAGAAATGTACCCACAATGCAGTGCACTTACTCCATTACAAACTATACAGCTCAGGGGATTACTACAGAACAGCGAGTTCTGTCCATATGCATTTGGCCATTTTGTACAAGCAGTACGACAGCGATAGTGTGTATTTTCTAATGACTGGGTTAGTGCTTCAAATGTACATATAGTTGTTAACCAGAGGACAGCAGCACTTAATCCGAGTTTTTGCTTCAAAATAAGTGTGACAGGGTGACGTTTTCTTAGTAATGTTCCAGTGATTGTGTGTTACTTGGTGTAGTGCTGCTGTGGCTGGTGATTGGTGGTTGGCTGGGCCGGGTTGTGATATCATTGGCCGCTAGGTGTCACTGTAGTCCCACCAATCAGGCTCATCCAGGGGGAACCCACGATTCCAAACATCTCTCAAAGAACTCCACCGATTCAAGACACTTTAATTGACTTAATTCAACACAAATATTATTTCCTCCCCCCAGTTCGTGGTCTGTGAACAACAAGTCATGAGGACATGTCATGAGTTTTAGCAACCATTGTGCTTACTAACCCCTTCCTCTCTTACAGTAGCTGCATATTATGCTGACCCTCTGACTATTGGTCTCACACCCCACACATGGTTTTGGTTCAGAGGTTAGCATGACGCAACGGAAACACTGAAAAGAATTTGGTTGTGGTTTACTGGGTCATGTGTGAATGGTCAAAGGTTAGAGGGTCCAGGGGTCCGGCTCAGAGTTCACCGTGTCAGCCAGAGAAACCCAGTTCTTCTGTCCGTCCAATTAGTAAAAGCAGCCAACACACAAGTCTATATGTATTTTATTCCAACTAATAAGATCACATTCATAATGCTGTTATAAAGTTGGTATATGGGCGCCTGGTTATCTCACCCGGGTGAGCAGGCACCCTTAATATGCACCCATATAATCTCAAAAAGAGATATGTGGCGCATACATACATACACACATACATATACATATATATATATATATATATATATATATATATATATATATATATATAAAAATTGTGTTATTTTTAAAGTAAAGTAGGTAATTGAACACTAATCAAGACCACCCCCAGACATGTTTCAGGTAATACTACTCCTCTTTGATCATAATATGACTGTTATGGGTTTTAACCAAAGAAGTTGGGTTGTTTTTTAATTTTTTTTTGGTAGTACAAAATTATTAAAATTGCATCTACTCCTTGTGGTTTATTAATAGGACATTCTACTGGGAACAAATGTAACTCTAAGATATCACCATTAACTTCCCCAGATGAATACTTACATTAAGACAACATAAAACGTTTTCA
Organism: Etheostoma cragini; assembly: GCF_013103735.1. Classification (NCBI taxonomy): domain Eukaryota; kingdom Metazoa; phylum Chordata; class Actinopteri; order Perciformes; family Percidae; genus Etheostoma; species Etheostoma cragini. Next base: position 19,641,610 of record NC_048427.1, on the reverse strand, counting down.
GAAATGTAATGTTGAAATATGCAAATGAGGTGTATCTAATAATAGCTGTTCAGGAGGTCAGGATATTCAGGAGAAATCTACGGAAACTAAAACACAAATTTTCATAAAATAAGGCCCTATTGTGTATTCAGGATGTACAGTATTTTCCCCACTAGTCTGAAAAAAGATGTGTTATGGAAGAAACATAGCCCGCAAAAAGTAAAAAAAACGTTTTTTTTCGCCTGTTGTGTCTCCCTTGAAAACAACTGTATAAATAGTTTTATATATTATTTAATATATTATTCTGTCTCCTACTTCACTAAGGAGTCCTTTCTCCCTGAATGTGAGCTGGACGCTTCCAGTTTCCACATCACACTTGTGTAAGTCGCACATTAGATCAGGGCTGGCTTCCAGACCAGTTGTGATGTGACAGAGTCCAGCTGCTAATGTGGAGCACAGAGAAACTTTCCCTCCTTCAGAAAAAGAATATGAACTTTACATCATACATCATTCTGTGCTGAGGCACTCAAAACATCCCAAATAAAAAAAAAATACCGTTAACAATATTAGAGTGGAGATGGGCTATCACTAAATGCTGGCTCAGCCTTAACAGCACAGTAAACTAGTAGAAGAAACCCAAATAAAACATCCAATGATGTCAAAAGTTGGTTACCCAACTTCATATTGTCAAATTGCAATATGGGATTCTGCCATTGAGCAACGCTGCCTCCAAAGCGAAGTCCAGACTGGACTCTGGCCAGACGGTGAACTCTGACCCAAACCACTGCTTCTCATCCTCATCACCTCGCACTAACTAGTCTCCCCCTGTCATCTCCTCCTGATCCCCCGCTCTGCTCCGTCTCCTCCTGCCTTCCTCAACTGCACATTTACCAACATCTCCTCACCCTTTTCTCCTAAATATTTCACCCCCCCTCTCCCCTCCATGCCCCTTCTTCCAGGTTGCAGTGTCTACTGATTCTCAGGAGGCCCTGTGTTCCGAGGGAGGGGAGAGCAATGAAGGACTTGTGAATGTGGTCTCTCTCGGCCTCCCTTTATCTCCCTCCCCCTCTCCCTGCTCCCATCCTCCTCAGCGGCCGCTTGCTCTCTGCCCGGTCCCCTCCCCTAAACCCCCGCGGCCCAGCAGCGTGCACACCCAGCTTTGTGAGCAGCACTGCCTCGCCTCCTACTCCCCTTCGTCCTCACCTCTTCCGCTCCTACCAGCCAGGCTGCGGCGGCAGGACGAGGCCTCGGCGGATGAGGAAGTGTCCCTCATTACCCACGCGGGGTTGGCTGCCGGTGATGACGTCATAGCGGACGACAGCGGCGACTACGCCCGCGGTTCCAGGCTGAGGCAGCTGAAGCGGTTCCACAGCGCCGACGTGCAGGGCCACGGCGCCCCCCTGCCCCGCCCCCGTCCTTACTCCTGGTTGGACGACCTGCGGTGTCACTCGGACGAGGTGTGCTCATCGGCCGAGTCCAGCGCCCAGAGCAGCACCGCCTCCGCCTCCTCCGGCTTTGTGTCGCGGGCCAGCAGCCTGCAGACCCACGGCCAGACGTTCACCCAGACGTCGTTGCCCTCGCCCCGGCGAAAGAAGAAGATGAGCCCGCCCTGCATCTCCGTGGACCCCCCTGACGGACTGGAGCCTCAGTCTGGCCTCTACTCGGGCCTCTGCGGCATGGGACTGGGGGCGTTGGGGATGCCCCCTGCTGTGCCCAGCCGGGACACCTGCCTGAGGAGGAGGGCACCCTCCAGTGACTCGAAGGACTCCTTTGACCTGGGAGTTGGAGAGGGGTCGGGACAGGATGGAGGCTCGCCAAACACCAACAACAACCCCAAGCTACTGACTCTTCCCAGAGAAGACAAGCTCTGAGCACTGAACACTGATCCTGTAACACACACACAAACACACACACAAACACACAGCTGGACAAAACCCTCCACACACACACACACACACACACACACACACACACAAACACGCGATGCACACTGTGTATCTGTGATGGTCATAGTTCTAGTAATAATGCTGTAGAGAGTAGTAATGGTATAGCTACAACAAACATCCTTGGTTTCATGAGTGCAGTACTGTAGTGGTGTGAGCGTCCCTATGTCTTTGTGTTGTTACTGCCAAAACAAGCAGAGAAGAAGAGAGCACATGAAACAACAACACAAACATGGCCGTTTTCTCTTCTGCTACGCCTGCATGCCACTGGCTGCAGCTTGACCCCCGGAACACCTGGCGTGACATCAGCACCGGGGATCTGGCGCCCTCTGTGGTCGCTGTCTGAACTGCCTGGGGTGAGACAGGTGGGGTGAGACAGGTGGGGTGAGACAGGTGGGGTGAGACAGGTGGGCCTCGCCCGGTCAGTTGAGGTACCAAGCAATATGAACGTTTTAGAGACACTATTTTCTTAAATTATTGGGCCATAGTGTTTGTACAGGATGTTTTTTGTTTTTTTTAAGTCATTCGATTGTTATTTCCATGTCTTTTTTGTGATTTTATTTAGGTTTTTTTGTCAAAATGGTTTGTCTTTGTCTTTCTTTTTTTTCCCCACCGTAGGATATTTGTAGCTTTCTTGGTTTACTAAGGAAAGTGAACGTTTTTCAAAGTGCTGAAAACATGTATTTGTAGGAATAATATATAAATAAATATATATAAAAAAAAAAAGTCATTAAACTGAGCTTGGATTTTTAAGCACACACATTTGACCGTGGTGGTTTGTTTGCTGAAGGAAAAAGGAAGTTACGCATAAAGTTAACTTTAAGCCTGATTGTCCTGTGAGTGTCTCCCAGCTCCAACGTCTCTGTGCAAACAGACGAGAACTATTTCAGAACAACAACAACAACCAAAAAGTCTTTCTACAGTTGTTTTCTTTAAATGACTTCTCTTGTTTGTGTGTGTGTGTGAGACTAAGGGCCCATTCAATCTGACCTCATAAGACAGAGCCCATCTGTCCACGGACATGGAGACTGTTGTGAAGCCAACATTAAGGCCATCTCGCCTGCAAACCTTCCCACAGTCACTGCTCTCTCCATCCCAGTGAAGGGATGGATGGATGGAAACAGGACTGTTCCCCTTCAACACAAGGCGAGCCAAAATAAAAGTTCCCTGGATGGAGCTCCAGTTACATAGAAGTGTGTGTAGCGGAGCTCTGCATCACAGTGTTACTGTGGGAAATAAATATAAAGCGTAAGCGGGAAGTGTGTGTGAGTAAAGGCTGATAACGTGCCTCGAGTGATGTCACGTGAGTTAGCGTTGGATGGTTGGTGGAGTCTGAAGACTACAGGTTAGAAAAATAACATTTCTGCAAGGCAAGGTTTCAGCAACAAGGCAATTCAAAGGGCTTTACATAAAAAGAGAAATTAAAAGAGAATGTGAGAACAGCTTAAATAGAATAAGACAAGTACCAAATAATAGAATTTTGTATCACTTATTTTGCTTTGATACCCAGTTGCATATAGGCCTCTTTATTTCATTTTTCAAATTACACATAAAATTGCATAAAGTCAAAGTAAGCCCTAAAAAGGTTGGTTGATAATGTTTTGTTTTCACGAGGTTTTGATGTAGGATTGTGATATTATTTCAATTATCAATTATTTGAAAATCTACACTGACTCTTAATTTAACATATGGTTGGATGAAGTAAATGTATCCAAAAATGTTTACTTCTTAAAAAGGACTTATTATTGTGTAATGTAAGAAGGACTTTACGGAGTCCCCGAGGTGACATGGAGAAAAAAAATAAAAGCAAAACAAAATTACAAAAAACAAGGTATTGGGGACAAACACTTTTGCGAGATCTTGACTTTGTTTAGCGAGATCTCGGGTTTATTTTTATTTTTTTTAAATTGAAAATAAAATAAAAGTTCCCATTAAGGGGATCAATCACTTTTGCGAGATTCTCAACTAAAGCTGTATCTACATTTTTTTTCCCACGTTACCACGGAGACCGCACACAAACCAAAGGACCCGCCCTACTTGGCATCTGATTGACTAGAACTCGTTTCATTAGTAGGTGGATGTTTGATGATTGGTTAAACCTAGCGCATCAAAAACAACGCCATGTGGACTTTATTTATTTTTCTAAAATAGTCATAACCCGGAAATCCGGCACCAGGCCCGATAACTTTAAGCTCTGCGTTAGTCAGAGTTACGTTCCTCTCATATGATTGGCCGGTGAAATCAATTGACCCGAAAATATAAAACCGCATGCAAGTTCTTAAATTTAGTTATTTTTCCTTATGTCCGCATGCTGGAGATCCGGCACGGTGACTGTGACCCCTCATTCGATACCCAGTATCGGCTTGGCAGTTTTGTGTGTACTTTACATATTCTTCCATGCTTTGTTTGACGTACTACAGTATGAGTTTGTATCACTTTTTGCGACATTCGACTGTGTACTATGAGGATTTTTTTCATGACAAACATGAACCTTTTCAGCTCTTAAAGGACAATTGTGTTTGTATTCAACTTGTTTCTACCATGTATACTTACATACAGGTTGTTGTTTTTTATCACTGTTAAAAGTTTAATGCTTCTTTATAGTTATTGGGTTTTTCTTTCCCCAGATTGCTCAGTTTGGGTGATGTCACAGCTCCAGTGGTGTTGAGAGAGAATATTGTTCATAAAACTCTCTCTTTAATTTGCTCTCACGGCCACTTATTTTACTTCTCCACAATAAATTATCAACATTTCAATGAAATTCACACTAAGTTGTTGTTGTTGTATTCAAACAAACAACTACAAACTAAGACTACTGAGACAATGGAACACACCCCAGAGCCAAAAACCACAGAGAGGAACACTGGGAGGGAGGGACACAAACAAACACATGCAGAAACACACACACACACACACACACACACACACACAGACGGAAAGACAAGGGACATGCGCAGGTTGAGGTTCTATGTAAAAAGGTCCTACTAATTAAAACCATTCCCACTTTTCCAACTATCCTCACTACTTCACCTTCTTCTTACCCAACTATGCCAGGGATCCAGTTCAACCTTAGCATTCTAGCTTTTCAGCAATCCCAAGTATTTTCTGCAATAAATGCTATTTCTATGTGTATTTTACGATGACTTTTTTTTTTTTTTGCACGGTGCAAATGTTCCACCAAAACAACTTCCTACCGGGGACTATTTTGCAGAGCCACCGTCGCTGCGTCCGGAGCTTAGCGCCGCCCAAGACCATTGATTGGTTTGAAAGAAACAACCCAGAGACCCACAAAGTGTTTTCTTTCTCCTATCCTAGAATGCATGTTTGATGTAGCCAGACCTTCCTCCGCAGCCCTGTGGAGATAGGTCAAGCAATGCAAGATTGATACTCACTCAACATGGTGTCTGGCATTGTAGAAACAACTTAACTTTAACACAGGAGACCTGTCGTTCCTCATCACTTAGCATTGCCGAGAGGCCCCCTTGCCCAGAATCTGTTGCATTCCTTCAGGATCAGTTTGACGAAGGCTGCACATTGGATGCGTTGCTTTAAAACTTTTTGACGATTGTTATCTATGGCTCGGTATCAGCAGGAGCTTAAAGAGCCGTGTATCACAGATAGACAGAAGAAGACACAGAAGAAGAAAAAAAAACTTCTTGAGGGATATACACGTTCTGCATCTTCTTCAGGCAAAAAGCTGTTCATAATTTCATCTTGTTACCTTTTGATTTGAACACTGGGATGCACAGTTGCATAGTTGTCAGGCAGTGGGAATGATGTAACACTGGTTGCATTAGGAATTCTTGCTCTGTATTTATGTTATTGTCACATGCATAAATGAGGTCGCATTCTAAAATATCCAATAAGCTATTAGCACACATAACAGCAGACAGGTAAAAAATCCAGAGATGCAGGAGACATGGCAACATGGACACGAGCAGAAGAAAAGTTATCTAATGAGGCTCTAAAACATCTTGGTCAAGCACACTAATTGGACACCATGTCCACCTACATTTTGCTGTAATTAGAAAACACATTTATTGCCATAGGAAACTAAATATACTAGACGTAAACACTGATATACCAAATGATACTCTAATTAGAAGCTAACTATATAAAAAGCTTCAGACAAAACACAGAGCTCAGAGGACATTACATTTATTTGGCTTTTATTTAACAGAGTTTCACTTTCTCACATTATTGCTCATTAGAAGAAAACTTGTGTCATATCTGGTTGGTACTTCACACAATCTCCTGAATCTGGATGTTCTCTCAGTTCTATCAGTGGTAATAGATAGCTAAACACATGCTAAATCAACACTATTCCCATATCAGACCATTTAATGTCACTATATCCTAACCCTATCCTAACCCTATCCTAACCCTAACACATTATGGGACCCTATGGTGAGATATGTTGTTATTCCTCACTGTTAAATCCTTTCATAGGCTACATCTCCGTCAACATAAGTAACCTAACCGACACCGACATGCATCGTCATTTCTAAAGGTTTCCTTTTGATCCCGTCCTCACTACAAACCAAGCCTGGAGATTTTGGGGACGGGGGGGGGGGGCAGCGGTGTTTCCAAATGTCCATTTTAGGGGCTCAGAAACAGTAGTAGTGTGGAAAATATTCATTTTTAAACCATCTATGTAGTGTAGATGTAGCCTTAGAAGGTTATTTGTGACACATTACAACACATCCTAAACGTAAAATGCAATAACACATCTAACCTTAACCTATTTAAGCTCTGTTGGCATAACGATGGATCACTAGTTATTAAGAACTAGTTATTAGCAAATAATATTACTAGAGAAAAATGGTTACCTGATGAACCGATTTGCATTTATTATGAAAGTACATGGGTGCACATGTGGTAAATGTGGTATTTCAACATGTGTTTGATTGCAGATTAAGCCTTTAACTCGCAGATTGGGAGTAGTACAAACAATATTGGTGCAAAGAGGACAAAAAAAGTGGTGAATAGGTTATGGTTTCTGAAATAAAACAAAGAAAACAAAAGCATGAATATCTGTAAGTTACCACAGCGTTCTTATCTCCATTCTCTCTGGATATAATAATGAAATACAGAGCAAGCTAGCTAGGCTAGCCAGGTAGCTCAGGAACTGGAAACTCAACATAGTGCGGGAGGACATTTCAAAATAAAAGTCTCTGAACAATAGGTGAAATCTATGTAATACCTTTGTATAATACCATCAAAGTATATCATATGTTGGGTATAATACGGCATTACATGAGGTTCCTTTTTACAGCATACTTTAGGTACATGGTGTCTAATAACTGTGTTTGTATACTGTCTAATGAAGATTACATTAGTTCAAATTAGATACAAAGTATAGCTTATTACATCTCAGTGTTCTGTAAAATTAAGTGCGACCAAGTTACTATACAACGTTAACTTATACTTTTAATGATCAGCATGAGTTGGCATTACAAGCAGGCCACTTTGCTTAGATTTCACAAACACAAACCAAAGATATTTAGGAAAAAATATGACTTATTAAACATGCATATCCGCAGGGTTCTGGGCTCTATATTTGCTCTGTAATGCTCTTTAAAGTGTAAATATACGGCCTGGCTGTTGAATGAATTAAACCATTATACGTATTCTTGAAAGTGCAAACATCTCAGCAGAAAATATCTGCTAAGGAGATTGTGGTTAAATGGCTTAATGATGAGAGCATGAAACATTTATAGGATCCAGCTGTTAGATGGTGTAGAGCCAAAAGTAAATGGACTCAGCGCTTTTCTAGTCTCAACGACCACTATTAGTACAAGAAGCATGCACACACTGCTTATCAGATAAACTCACACACAGCATCGGGGCCAAGTCGTGGTTCAGTGTCTTGCCCAAGGACACTTCGACATGGGACTGCAGGTTGCGGGAACGTTCCCTGAAGGTTAGGTTTGGTTTAACTGCAACAGTGTCTTTACAGGTCTCCCTAAAAAAAAATCCTTGCTCCAGTCCTCACTAAGACCAAGAGACTGGATCCCATCACTCCAGTCCTCACTAAGACCAAGAGACTGGATCCCATCACTCCAGTTTTTTTATGAAGTTATACTCTCACATTCTTATGATGTACCCATGTTCCCTCCACTGGGCCTTATTTTACACTTAACTAGGTGAGTGGCTGTATGTGTGTGTGTGTGTGTGTGTGTGTGTGGGGGG
>NC_048427.1:19606360-19633486 GCF_013103735.1 Etheostoma cragini | reverse complement strand
AAACGCAGTTCTGGTACTACTGTAACTGTAATAACTATCGCTTTGTCAGGATTAATTGTTACTGAAAGAATAAAAGGCAAACCTAGATGCTGAATCAACATCATATGCTCTCACTGTACAACTTTAACAACCGTATACTATCACAACAGAATACAGCATGAAGTAATGATAGCAAAGCTGAATGATGGATGTAATTTATCTGCAAGATTTCGCTGTTCTGCACATTTATTGATCTCAGGAGCTTTTTAATAAGTTCTCAGATGGGACAGGCAGCCGTCCATAAACAAGCCCAAAGTTGCTTACTTGCTCAGGCAAAAAAATAAGAAACTCTAGCAGTAAAAAGCTCGACTCGCCATCTGCAGCCTTTAAATTAGGCTCCGAAGAGTTAGTGGACTTTGAGGACGTCAGCTGAAATCGACTTGGCTTCACAGCACCGACCAATCCAACGGAGCGTGACAGAAAAAAAGAAAAGTGTCCAAACTTGTCCAACGCTGTCCATAAAAACTTCTTAAACCACTCCTGGCTGCTCTGTGCAGTGCTTGTGGCTAAATGCTAACGTCAGCATGCTAACTTGATCACAATGCTAACATGTTGATGTTTAGCAAATTTAACCCTCATGTTGTCCTCGGGTCAAATGGACCCGTTTTCCTATATCCATGTTCTTTTTAATTCCCCAAATTAACATGATTGATTCCACACAACGCTCTTTGTCAATTTTGGGGCGTTGTATTCAATTTTATAGCATTTGGAGAAACAAATTGAAGTGTTTTTGAAATAGCATTCAAAAGTAAAGAGTAAAAGTTGACATATTCTAGTCTGTGATTATCATCAACATCCATTCCTTTAATTTTAGTTGAAATAATTCCTAATTTCTGCTTTTCTATCTCAAACATTATGTTAAATTACCCATTAAAGAGGTTTATTGACCATAAATTCAAAAAATAACTTTAAAGCTAAAGTTAATAAGTTAGTGGTAAAGGTAAAAAAAAGTGACACACATTGAAAAAAAAGTAAGAAAAAGTTAAAAACGACGATAAAAAGTGTCAAGAAAAGTGTTGATTTTCAACACAAGGGTTAATATAATGTTTCCATGTAACCATCTTAGATTAGAATTGTAGCGTGCTAACATTTGCTAACTGGCACTGTTAACGCTATTTTAACCTAATGATGGCGCTAGACTTAGTTCTCCACGGTGCATATATGATTCATTCATCATGAGGTGACTGTGGATGTCTTTACCGCCACATTTAACATGAAGCATGACGATTTTCAGCTGGTGCTAAGTTGCTCTTTAAAACCACAGATGTTATGCTCACTGCGGTGTGAGAAGAAATGGATCATTTGGATAATACATGATGCATGTCCGTATTTACATACTGTATATCTCCCTTTTGTATGGCTTTGGGGGTTAAACCTGAGACTTCTCCTCCTGAATAAACTTACATTTAATCATTAACATGCAGCTCAAGACCCAAAAACACGAAACAAAACTCCTTGAGCAAAACTGGATAAAAAAGAAGAAAAAAAAGAAAGAGTCTTTGGAATGGCGAGTAGAGGTTCAAAGCCTTTCCAGATGGTTCTCTCCACAAGACAAGAAGTTATTTGGAAGTACTGTCGATGTGAAGTGAGTTACCCCCGGTAGTAGTCCTGTCTCAAAATACCACAAGAGCATTAAAAACTTGAAAAAATATCCCTTTAAAAGTATATTTAGAACAGATCGAAAAAAAGTTAATTAAATTAATTAGCCTTTAATCACGAGTCAGCTATGGCCAATCCTGCATTAATCAGGATTAACTATTTACTAACACTTCATAATAAGGGCTCATGAATTATCATGAATTCCCGCAAAACTTCATGTATGAAAAGCACAAATTCATTCATGTAGTACTTCATGAACTATCAGTAATGTACAAGGATTAACAGTATCTCATGCATGACTTAAGGCAGGAAGAATACGCTAATTAATGCCTCAATTAAACTATTTTAATCATCATGATTTTAGATTTATTAACGTCGTCTTCATTTGCAGGTCTGTCGCTAAAGTGACTAAAAATGGCTAAATCCATGTACACTTTATGAAGACATGAATATCATTAATAAATCAGCCATCGTGATTGAAATACCTTAATTGATCAACTGTTATTGAAGTAAGCATGATATACTATGAATCATTGTACTGGTAGTTATAATAAAGCACTATAATATATAATAAAGTACTACAGTCATGCTTTTTCATGCATGAATTCATGATAATTCCATGTCCCGTTATAATAAAGTGTTCCTAATATTTTAATTGACCGACAGCCCTGCTATAGACAGGAGTTACCAGGTAACTAGTGATGACACATGCTTGTTTTGTTGCATGACGTTTTTCTGTAAGAGGACGGTCCAGTTAGCTTAGCATAAGAACGAGCAGCAGCTAGCACTCGGACGCGAGCCGATGCTGGACGGAGACAGGTCCAACTGTGGACAGACCTGTCTCTAGAAAGTCCTCAAGAACAGCAGTGTACATGTCTCGCCTGCAGTAACAGTGTGTGAATGTGTGTGTTTTCTCTTGGTTCCAACAACTACTTTGTTGATGAATGATAATGCTCCGAGGAAAAGAAGTTGGAATCGCTAACATTTGGTTTTCTTTGTTTGGAATTCTTACTTTGAAGTAGTCTGAAATCCTTCAACATGACTAACCAATCCCAGGTGTGTGTGAATATATCAAATAACAGTCCAGACTGGTATTTCCTCACTACTTTCCTTAAAAACAAAACACAATAAATCGTGTGACAAAACCCGACAACACACACTTCCCCTCCCTGGCAGTGGTTTTCCAACATGTGACTCATTTCTTACTTTTTCCACTCTTTTCTTTCAGCTCCTATTCCATTCGCCACTGCTTTTTCTCTCACCTGTCTGGGTTCCTTTTACATTTTTGTTCCTTTCATGGCTGACAGCGGGGCATTTGAGAAGTGTTTAATAATCTGAATTTATGTTTCAATTTTATCTGACACTGTATGTCTGGGTAATTTCAGCTTCCATATCTATATCTGATGTCTCATTCATTTTCCATTCAGGCCATCTGCAAACTCTTTTCTGGCTCTGGAGCGTGGCCAAATCTTACTGAAAAGTGCCAAAAATCACCAAAGATTACAAAAAAAAACGTTTCCATTTCACTTGCTGGCACATGTAGGTGACGTTTTCTATGAAAAAAACAGAAATAGATCCACTGATATTCCATAAAGGTTTGATCATTGGATAATATTTCACATCTTTCACACTAATAACTGTTTAATTTGCAGGCAAGACGGGATATTATTGAACATATATCGTGTAATTGATCCCGTGGATGATTGGTAGGATGGGTAAGTGAACAATGTGAACCCCTGCCAGTAAACACTGGGCCGTCTTGACTGTCTTGATTCTGCACATATCTTTGTTACTGTAGTCCTATTTACTAGTTCATTATTTCCTGAGTTGGGTCTCCTGTGGACTGAGAAGATGAATGGCGTTACATCGGTGGGATCAAACTGCTTATTGTGCGTGATTTGGACTGACACTGAGATTCATGTTGTTCTGCAAGTGGTGTGGCGCTGCCACTACTGGCTCGGTTTCCACTTCAACGTTCGGTGCATTCACTGACCGGTCACCATTGGCATTTTCTTTTATTGTTTATCCTAGATATCAAACCTCCAAACTAAAATTTGTTTTCCTCGCCTCCAATTCCGCAACCAGCACCTCCAACGTCACAAGAAGTTGTTTTTTTTTAAACCGCAGCGGGATAACTTGTTGTCATTGGAGAAAAAAAAATGACATTGAGGCCAAATTGATAGTTGTTTCCATGTCAAGGCGGGGTCGGTGGCTCGTTCACGTGCACTCAAGTTCATGTTGATTGTGATGTATGAAGGAAAGGTGTGCAGGACCTGGCGTGCGCTCGGTTTTATACATGGGAACGTGTTCTGGTTTGAAAGCTGCGCAGTCTTTTATACATGAGGTCCCTGCTCTTTTGGCGGAACAACTGCTGTGTGGCACGGCCTGTTCTGAACAAGCTGTTTCCTTGGTTCTGGGTATTATTAATATTTCACAATTGCATTGTGTACATTATCACTAAAAACATGTGACTAGGGTTGGTGTTCTGCAGGGGTTCTTAACCTGGGGTTCACAAGATAATCTCTGGGGGCCGTCAGATGGTTGAGGAGAAAAGAATTAAATAACATATTCTAGACTGGGGAGTGGTTTTTACATTACTGTGTTTGGTACATGCTATGGGTTATATTCAGTGTCATGCGTAGATCAGGGGGTCCTGGAACACAGAAAGAGGATCTGAAGAAGGCGGGACAGGGGGAGAGAGAGGCTGCAGTCACACTTGGTGTCTTTTTTGACAAGAAAGAGTTGACTAGGGAGCTTTTGTAGTGAAAAAAAACACATTTTTATTCCAAAAAGCAGCCAAGTCTTCTGTTGCTGGAAGAACAGCTACTGCCCGAGGATCCCAGCTAGACCGCTATGTGGAGCGATGCTGACATATGATAAAACAAAGAGGTGGAGCAAGCTAGAGACAGAGGGAGAGAGAGAGTTAGCTCTACGTTACATTAAACAAAGCGAGTTCCCTGTACAGGGAGGACCTGGTCATAATGTAGAACTCGCTGTGTTTCTACTTCATTTTATCTTGTTGGCATAACAACAGGTGTGGCAATCCCTGCTTGAACTCTTTTTTTTCAGAAACGTTTTTTCAACTTTAAGAAGACGCTCCGAGTTGCAATAAAGAAGTCGGCAGCTTAAGAGGCGTTCACTGTTCAGTAAACCAACCACAATTAGTCACAAATTCATGATCCAATCACAGCATGACGTCCTGCTTTAAATGTCGTCTCTCCTTGCTATCAGCTGTCTTTTCAGACAAACTCCTCCTCCCCTTCCACCTCCGGGCATCGTCACCCACGGCAACCTGAGTCCCTTTCCGGATCTCCGGGTTCCCTCTCCACCATCACCAGTGTCTAGCCTCCGTTTAGGGTGAAAATGTCTGGCTTCTCAAACCTTTTCAAATATTTCTAACAATGGAGTCTAATCCCCAAAGACACTATATTTGTATTTTCTTTTAAAGTTTTTTGGGGCTTTATTTTGACAGGACAGATAATTTACATAACATGAAAGGGGAGAGAGAGGGGAAATGATATGCAGCAAACGGCTGCAGATTGGAGTTGAACGCTGGCCCGCTGCGTTGAGGAGTAAACCTCCATATAAGGGCGCCCGCCCTACCAACTGAGCAATCTGGACACCCACTCTGTATATTTATTATTATGGACATGTACAATAAAGCATATCTGCAACGAAGTCTCCTGATTGCAACCATGTGAACTGCGCACTTACACACAGTTATTCCTGTAGTCTCCAGGTAAGACGACAATTCCGCATGACACACACATATTATAAATGTACACATACTTAAGGTCAGAAATTTCAAGGGGGCCAAATGCTTTCGCAAGGCACTGTGCGTGTTGACATTTTTGAACTTTTACCACATTTCGGGCTTCAAACAAAGATATAAAACTAACTTTTTTGTGAAGAAACAACAAGTGGGACACAATTAAGAAGTGGAGGAAAATGTATTGGATATTTCAAACTTTAACAAATAAAAAACTGAAAAATTTGTGTGCAAAATTATTCAGCCCCATTAAGATAATACTTATTAGCGCCACCTTTTACTGCAATTACAGCTGTAAGTCGCTTGGGGCATGTCTCTGTCAGTGTTGCACATTGAGAGACTGAAATCTTTGCCCATTCCTGCTTATAAAACAGACCGAGCTCGGTGAAGTTGGATGGAGAGTGTTTGTGAACAGAAGTTTTCAGTTCTTTCCACAGATTCTCGATTCCATTCAGGTCTGGACTTTCACTTGGCCATTCTAACACCTGCAGATGTTTATTTGTGAACCATTCCATTGTAGATTTTCCTTTTTGTTTTGGATCATTGTCTTTTTGGACAAATCGCCGTCCCAGTCTCAGAATGGTCCTGTATTTGTGTCCATTTATCTTTCCTGTCCCTGCTGAAGAAAAGCAGGCCCAAACCATGAGGCTGCCATCATGTTTGACATTGGGGATGGTGCGTTCAGGGTCATGAGCGGTGTTGCTTTTACGGCAAACATAACATTTTGCATTGTTGCCAAAAAGTTCTCTTTTGGTTTCGTCTGACCAGAACACCTTCTTCCACATGTTTGGTGTGTCTCCCAGGTGGCTTCTGGCAAACTTTAGACAAGACTTTTTATGGATGTCTTTAAAAAATGGCTTCCCTCTCGCCACGCTTCCATAAAGGCCAGATTTGTGCAGTATACGACTGATTCGACTCTCCCACCTCAGCTGGAGATATCTGCAGTTCATCCAGAGTGATCATGGGCCTCTCGGCTGCATCTCTGATCAGTCTTCTCCTTGAATGTGCTGAAAGTTTAGAGGGACGGCCGGGTCTTTGCAGATTTGTAGTGGTCTGATGACTTGCACAGTGCTCCTTGGGAGCTTGGGAGATCTTTTTGTATCCAAATCCGGCTTTAAACTTCTCCACTGGTTCATTTATTTTTTAGTTCCCTTTCTCCCAGCTGGTCTGGAACCCTATCCCCTCACCTGCCCCATAGGGCTTTAGTCTATTTTATGAGTGTCAATGTATACATATTATGGTTTCTCTTCTTCCTTGACTTGTCTGTCCAAATGTTGTTTTGAATATAATGTGATGGGATTTTACTGAAACATTATTTCCCCATGAGGACAATAAACATGAGTGACCAGTATCTGGGACCTGCCTGGTGTGCTCCTTGTTCTTCATGATGCTCTCTGGGCTTTAAACGGACCTCTGAGACTATTTCAGAGCAGGTGCATTTATACAGAGGCTTGATTACACACAGGTGGATTCTATTTATCATCAGATCCTCACTCAACTTCTGGAGAGAGTTTACTGCACTGAAAGTAAAGGGACTGAATAATTTTGCACGCCCAATATTTTAGTTTTTTATTTGTTAAAAAGGTTTGAAATGAAATTTCAGTTTTATATCTTTATGTTTGAAGCCTGAAATGTGGCAAAAGGTCGAAAAGTTACTACATATAAGTTTTATTTTACACACACGCATGCACGCACGGACACACACACACACACACACACACTAGTCAAGCATTAAATCACATCCAAAACATTGCAAATACGCATTAAAATAACATATGAAGAAGCAGTAAACTCACTTTTTCCACGCACAACCATAAGATTTGCATCTGAATCGTGAGGACAGAGGACCCTCCTTTTTCCAATGCAGATATTGTACTGCCTCATGCGTGAGGCAAGCATGGCTGGTCGTCATAGCGACACCGGCGGAAACTGCCATGACCTAATGCAACACACACTAGGGCTTTTGGAACGAATTTCCGAAAGTCGGCACGACACAGGGCACTTTGTGCTATATTTGGTTGTACGAAAAGTCTGATTGATTGATGATATACACTAGGAAAAGGTGTGGAATAATTACACATTTTAAACCTCTACGTGTTGCTGAAGCAGAGATCTGTGTTGTGTTTAACAAAACCAAATGTTAAAGTTGCCCCTGATATTTCCTGTAAAGCCAGAACAAAGCCTCTCAGAATAACCATGAGGTTCCTCAGGTTGCCAAGGGAATCCACGGCGAGTCCAACATATCAACATATCTAATTGTTTATCAGAGAATGTCAGGTTAGATTACATCACAAGAGAGCGGCCTAAATTAGAAAGGCTTGTCTGACACCAGTAGCTGTTGTAGTACCAGCTTTGGTTATTCGATCCTAAGACCTTGTATGGGGTTACGTATGAAAATCTGTCTGGAGAGACACAGACATACATGAAATAGGAAGACTTAGCCATCCCTGTGAGCTCGCAACTGACAACTGCATTCCTTTCAGCTCCAAGGAAGAAGGGATGTAATGTAGAGTTGGTGCCAGCCCACTGCTTTGGGGTGTTACTTTTAAATTAATAATCTTAATTAGTTTGAAATGTGAAGTTGAAGTTTGGTAAGTTTAAACAGCTTTAGGGTGGGTTCCTATTCACACTAGTTAGCAGTAATAAAAATATTGAGCTCCTTAATGTCCAGTTCAGTGAAAATAGAGGAGGAAAATCCATCGTCCGAGCGTTCTTACGTCTTTTCCCTCGTTTCATATACCATTGAGACATCTAAATGGCCATGTGCATATAAGCCATTTCATACGTAGATCGTTAGATGGGTATACATAAATTTGGTTAACATTTTGTTGATGATCGGAAATGTAAAGTACTGCGAAAAGACCAGAAAGCCCGTCAGGCTGAAAGTGTCCGGAGATGGCCAATAGCAGCGAGTAACACAAAAGCTGATTGGCTGCAATATAAGTTGCACGTTAGTATCATTTGTATCAAACTTAACAAGACAGTAAAATAGTATATACTATATATATATATATATATATATATATATATATATATATATATACACATATCTACATATACATACACATACACTTCTGAATTTAACGGAGTCTGAACACAGCAGACAACAGACAAAAACTAAAAAAAAGCAGCAAACGGAAAATCAACAAGCAAAATAAGCAGGCTATAGACCTTTTTCACAGCAGACTTGTTGACATGTCATAGTAGGCTAAGCAAGGATGTATTCAAAACCTGCAACCTGCGTGGCTGCATTCCACTTAGGAGAGGCCCTGGTGTTGTGCACGCTGACTCACTGAAATAGCTCACTGGGTCACTTGATGGAATAGATCCATCGTTAGGGTTTTTAATTTCAGCTGTGCTTTTCCTAATGTGGCTAGTCAAAAATGTCTGCTGTGAAAAAGGTCCATAATTGATCGTGGTCTGTCACTGCAACAATGCAAAACAGCCCGGGTCCGCATCGCAATGCAATAATTAATTTCAACGCAAAGTCTTGTCTAGGATCTGCCTCTGAGTTGAAAGAAGAGGTTGATTGTAGCTGATGACATCCAGCTGGCGTCCTGATTCCGGCACACCTGGCTCTGCTCCTGCAATTAAACACACAGAGGAACGGGGGGGGGACAGCAGCTTGCTGCTACACAGAGGCAGCAGGGCCTGACATATATACAGTTGTGGCCGAAAGTTTACATACAGTTGTAAAGACCATGTGTGTCATGGCAGTTTGAGTTTCCAACTACTACTAGTAGTACTACTACGACTCTTATTCTTTATTGTGATGGAATCTTTGGAGAACATACTTCTTAGTTCCAAAAAAACTCAAAGTAACTCAAAGTCAACTCTTTGGACTTTATTATTGGTCTTCTGAAAATGTGACCAAATCTAGTGCGTCAAAAATGTACATACAGCAACATCATTGATCAATTAAGGTGATATAGAACTTTGAATGTTTCATGCAATATAGTTCCAGAACTGACCAACAGGAGAACACTTATCTTTATCCAAATGGATAAAAATAAATGGATATATGACCTATTGCCATTTTAGTGGCAGGTTTGTCTATGACAATAATTGTCAGTAAGGACCTCCTCGCATCAGGGATTTAACAATGTGTTGTTCTCTGTGCAACTATATAGATTCTATATAGGGATAGATTATAGGGATAGATTCTTAAAAGAGGAAAGTGAATAAAACTGTAGGGCAGTGTACACCCGTTGTCCACATTATGAGATATAATGACATTTTAAAAGACATAACTACCAGAAATGAAAATTGGAACTTCAATTACACAAATTTACCAAACCCTTTGAATAATCAGCAGAATGCTCAGAGTATTGATTTTTTTGGTAATGAGGTGTAGACGATGGGTTGGAGCATTCCTGACCCATGTTTTAAATAAACCTTAGGGTTGATTTGAACTGTTAAATGGAAGCTGTCAATCTTCCTCTATAATAGCATTCCATTTTTTTTGTAATATTGTTTTTTAATATTCATCATTAATATGCACAACCCTACTTGGCGTATGCATCGTCAATGCTACTATAAGCACATGGTTGTGGTTACACCTTCTGTCCACTAGAGGGACTTCCAACATTAGCCTGAAGGGGACCTACCTCATGGCGCATTGCATTTCTTGCACGCCGCTTTTATTTGCATTACAGTTGCATTTACATTCAAAGAGTCTTTGCAGTCGTGCTAGGCCACCAGAGGGGTTCTTACTCTCCACTGCAGCCCTGGTTTTCACACAAAGAGAGTTCTGGGTCTTCACTGCAATCATGAAAGTTTTGTGACTCAGCTCAATTAACGCAGACCAGAAGAAGTGGACTTTAAATTTGGCCTTCATGTTTAGGTCATCGGCATTATTAAAGCCCTGGGGAAGCTTAGTGGGTTCAAGGGTTGGATCTTTTCTGAAAATCAGCAACTGCAGTCTCATTAGGGACTCAAATCCACAGGTGTCCTTTTGAATCGAGATGCCAGAGGAAATGTGCTACTGCTGCTGTGGTATGATCTTCCCTGCTGGCAAATTCATCAAACACACAGAGCTGTCCAGCGGATGTCAGCTTTTAGAAGCCTCTGAGAATTTTTAGGTGGAAGTCAATGGTATGGTTACACATAGACATAAAATATGGATGAGAACTCTATCTGACAAGTATCAGATGCCCCGAAAGTATATCTCTGCGTGCATGAATGTGTGATTTAAGCTTTTTTCCAAGTTGTATTCCTTTGGAAAGTAGAACAGCCAGCGATTAGGTTCCCTGCTGTTGCTATAAGGACACACTCAGACGGATGATCCCCAAGGAATTGTGAACCACACGAGCACTAAAACATCCAGTTTCTCCCTGCTCAGCAGTCCTCTACAACCTGCAGGTTCAGTACCCATTCATATAATGTTCCGGCTTTTGTGTGGTTGTTGTTTTGGAGACTCTTGTCAGAGGGAACCCGGTTTTCTCATGTTTACAGAATGATCACCTATTTAAATAACTTGAAAATTCCCCCCAAAAAAGAGGTTTCTTTTCAGGAAATTACTTTCAAAATCAGTAAGATTGTATCAAATTGAATTGCCTAATACCTTATGGGGAGCAGAAGTCCCTGCAGCTTATTATAGCGGAATGGCCTACAGTGAGTCAAAGCAGTGTTGTGATTGTTTTAAGTGTGTGGAAAAAGGGAATGGGGAGTTGGCGAAATGTGAGAAATATGTGAAGTTCTATAATAGGAAGAGAGAGAGTGAAAAAAGGAAACAAGCAAAGGATAAACAGCACTCATTTCACACAAGACCAAGAATGAAATGTAGGCGGTTTTACACGACGACCGACTTTGCCAGAGGAATATTTAATTTCATGTGTTCCAATGTGAAGTAGATGAGATAATCATCATTCAGACATGATAATAATTAAAATAGAGATCAGTAAATCTCTTTCATTGGTTTAACCAGGGGATAAAATGCAGCAGACGATGACGGGACTCTTAATTAATCTGCCTGATTCAATATTTTATTACCATGGCAACATAATTGATTGGCATTTGTCGAAGTGAGCTCAGTTTAACACTGAGAAAGAATATAAAGAGTAAAGTACAGTGCGGATTGTCAAGGCTTCGGAGAAGTTCGGTTTGACCTACTCAAACAAAATATCAAGGACCCATCTACACATGGACTGTTCAACTCTTCTCATATAAACTAGTTTGTCATATAGCCTAGATGGGAGAATAGTATTAATAGCTGAGCTGTGATCAACAAACCGAAGCCTTGCATAGCTGTTAGAGGCTAATGCAGGCCTGTTTGATCAATATGCAAACTACAAAGCTACAGATCAGGCACAATCACAGCTGACTCAAACCATGCTGGGACCCTCTGCTGTGCAAGGATCCCGTTAAACATCTCAGCTCAAATATGGACAAGTTCACATGCACAGCATTTCAGAGTAGCAGGAGATACCAGATCAGTGCTCGCAGCCTCTTCTACTGTTGGGCCTGCACAGTTATAGACTCTAAAATAATGGACAAAGTTTCCTGGCCTGAAAAATGAAGACATTGGTGCCTTTGACCTGCACTCTATCGAATATCCAGAAGGAGGGGGACTCCACTGGTTGCAATAAAAAGTCATTTTCCATAGAAGTCTATGGAAAGATTTCCCTTCTTCTCTCTTGATTTAGTACCTTAATAAAGATTTTCATGAGGGGTTTATGGTCTCAATCGCTACTTTCAAGTCTTCTTTAATACAGTATGATGTTCATTTAGTAAATTACGGTTCCACTTGTTTTGAGGATTGACGATAAAGCAGGGGATGCATTAGGCCATGGCTTTACGCCAACCTGCCAATCAGGACATAGGCTAATAGCCAAATGAATAACCAAAAACTTAATACTGGGTGTTGTTACTGTTTCAATCTTGACCTTTGACTCACTCACTGTGTTTTTTCCCTTCATTAAAGGTAATTGGTCCAACCCAGCTAGCTAGCTACCACTAGCATTAACAGGATTATTTGGCGGTTCTCTGTTGTGCCATACAAGCAGATGAATGGCGTTAGAACAAGGAAGTCATGTCATGTGATTTGTTTTAGAAGATCCATGCAGAGTGTGTCTAGCTCTTACCAGTAGATGGCAGTATAAGTGTATTCATTTGAATGTAAGCCATGGTCTTTATGACGTTATGGCACAAATGCCAACAATTATTCATGTTATTGAGACAGATTTATTGATGTGATGGTTTATTTGCAACCTAATGCATCGTGTACTTACTTTGAATTGTATATCATTTCAGTGTAGCGTATCATCCTTCAACCTCAGCTTAGAGTCAAGCCTGCGTGTCCTGTTCAAACTTCTGTCAGCGTCTCAGCAGCTCTGATAGCTCACACCAGAAACGTCAGGAACAGTGACAAATGAACCCTTTACATTGTGTTGTAATGTAGGCTAATTTATTACAGGAGGAAAACCACAGAAGAAGATTCAAAACTGCTGATGTAATTAAACATGTACAGTACATGTGCAAATACTGACTGTTTAAACACAAATATGTAAACAGTTAACCATATAAACATTGAAAATATATTTTGTCAGTAAGTTAAGTCAAATATGTAAAAAACGTTAGCTAGCCAGTTTGTTCTAGCAAAGAATATACTACTGTGACACTGACAAATTAGTTGTATGACTAGAAAAGCGCTTCATAAATGTTATCCATTTAAATTTACAAGGGAGTATATCAGCCTTACATAACATTATATTTTTAGAAGTAATTTGCCACATTTACCTGACTCACCTGATTTCATGTGGCTTGTATTAAACATCCTCAAAACGTTCTCTAAATAATAAATTGCAGTGTTTCCTTAAAAACATTATTAAAACTTGTGGTTAGCCAATGTTGTGGAGGTGGTGCGCCGACGCTGTTGTTAGAATTTACCATGGGAGCGACAGAAACTACACACTATAGCTTTAAATCGTTCCTTCTATGTACAAGATACATAAGCGGAATGATACCAGTGATAAATAACTCGTCCAATCTGCAGTACACATCAAATGGGCTAGAAAGTATTATTTTGAAGGGCTCAAAATTTGAACCTATCCTTAAGTCTTTAACAAATCTTTGTCACAGCAGGGAAGGCACATGTTTTAATATGCATGGCATTTACAATGTCTGCATTCCATTGATTTGGGCTTGTTCCTGTGCACGCTGGCTCACTATGACACTCCAACGGAACAGAGCCATAGGTAATATTATTAGTTCTGCCTGTGGTTTTCCTGCAGCAATCAGTCAAATGAGCACACATTGCAATAATTGCGGTAAGTGCACATCTGGAGTTGTGATTGGCATTTACAACAAATGGCGGAACACTTTGGCAGTGAAAGTAGCTCAAATGTACGCTTACCCTTTTACTTCTTAATCTTGTTTCGCACAAGACTATTACATTGTTTACAGTGTAATTTACATCACAGCTTTTCTCACCCATCTGGTGTAACACTGCAGGTAGCTTTACCAGTAGAGGAAACAAAAAAAAAAAAAAAAAAAAAGTAATCGCTCTGAGCAATAAAAACAATCCTCCGGCTAAAATACTGAGTAGATGGGATGTTTTAAATTCAATAGATACATCACCTTTGCCGGTTTGTTTTTCCACTAAATTTGCTTTGTTTAGAGTAGAACTGCAAAGTTAGTTGTCAACTAATACATTAATCACCATCTATTTTAAATATTCTCTGCATCCAACTTCTTAAATGGGAATATTTTCTAGTTTCTTCACCTCTCTATGACAGTAAACTGACTAATCTTTGAGTTTTAGACAAAACAAGACATTTGAAGACGTCCTATTGGTCTTTGGAAAACACTGATCAACATTTCTTTTGACCATTTTCTGACATTTTCCAGACTAAGCAACAAATCGATTAATCAAGAAGATAATCAACAGATCAGTTGACTGTGAAAATACTCTTCTGGATAGCCCATGTTTTTTTAATCCTCCTTGTCTACTAGGAACTGCGTGGACGAGGAATGGGGGTGAGTGTGCGATTACGGAAGGCTTGTATCATGTGGATGCAACAACAGTGTTGTAGTTGTTACTTAGAATTTGTCATGGCGAGACAGAAACTACACACTATAGCTTTAATCGTAAAAAAGATACGTTGGTGTTCCTTTTCTTAGTCTGACCATGTAACAAAAATTGAAGCATGTAATGTTCGGAATACCTGCAATCACAAGGCAATGACAGAGAGGCTGCCCCATCCGTCTGCTTTTGTTACCAAGGCAACCATTTCCTAGAAAGAGGGCCAGCAAGAAAACTAGCTAAATGCTACTCTGTCACTGACAGAGGAGTTTTAGGAGTTATTTAAACATGAAAAAAACACTGCAAAAGTACAACACTGTGTATTCACCGGCTCCAGTTCATATCTCAACGGCCAACCAGACCACCAACTGATCTTTAATAATCAGGAACAAAACGTTGGCTCACCCTCACTCTAGCTAAATCTCTCGACCTCTACTCTATATATCCTGTCAATGGCGTTTGACTTTTCCACTGGCAGAAAATATTTGGAGATCACAAAACACTCTGACACTTGCCTGCAATCAGCTCGGTGCTAAGTAGGTAAAGGAGATAAGATCCCACCCCCAGGAGCTCTTGATGTCAGGAACAGGAACACACTGCGGTCTGGAGATAAGATAATCCTGGACACAAGCAGGTGTAAACAGTGGAGGTGAGCAAGACTTCCAGTTGTGTGAACGAGCCTGAAGTGGTGTACCAATTCTCTGAGGGAGGGCATAAAAGACAACATCATTTCTGTTGGATTTGATAGAATTGTTGCCGGTAAAGTGGAGTTGTTGCAAGTTAAGATCTGGAAAAAAAGCACTCAAAGATGGGGTGAGAAGCAAAGAGGTAGTTTTTCTGTTTCTCCAGTACTGCCTCTGCAATAGCATCAGTATCGCTGCACTGTGCTCTGCCTTTGTTTGCCTTTCCTCCTTAAGTAACTCCTGTATATCGAGCATATACTGAATGCAGGCGTTGGAACCATATAAATATACTAATTGGCAAATTTGGGCAAGGAGCTATGTCTTAAGCCGCCATCTCCGTCCAGCATGACTCCCAACACTAATGTTTAATTGTCTTTATTATTATTTAGATCACTGATTGCTGCATCATTATGTACCTTTCCTGTCATTAATGATTTGTACCTTTATAATAAAACTAAAATTTACAGCTGTCAAGGTCCATTTTCCTTAACTTACAGGGTACTTTTCATACAAATGTACCTTTTAACACAGAGTGTATGTGTGCAGCAACATTATGATGTTTAACAGACTCATAGATATTTTTACTAGGTTTGATTTGACCAGCAGCTCAACTAACCCACGGTTAAACTTGCCATATAACCCCAGCTGCCACACAACACCAGCTATTTTTTTGGAGGGGAATTTTTAGGCCTTCATTTAAAGGACAGCAGAAGAAATGAAAGAAACGGGAGAGAGAGAGGTAAGGAAATGCAACCCAGGGCTGCAGGTCAGAGTCAAACCCGGGTCCGCTGAGTCGGGGAGGAAACCTTAGGCATCGGAAGTCACATAGTTATGACTTTAAATTGACAGATACATCACAATTTAGGATGACAATTGCATCATGTTAAGGCAGTTAACTCATCCTAATAGTTAATAACGATGAGCTATCTGGACGCTCCATTGGCATTTCTTTAAACCAATCACAGTCGTCGTTTGCTGGACGGAATAACGGTGCTTCTGCAAAATAGTCCCAGCAAGGAAAATGTGCATGTAGGAAGCTACGTTGAATTAAAATGGCTGTCGAAGGAATACATATGATTTGATTGTTGCTTCTCACTTGTTGGCTGTTCGCTGAAGCGACCAAACTTTAGAATGCTAACAAAAGAAACCAGGATTAGGTTACTTATGATTGCAGCATTAAATGTGAAAAGCAGATCAGTAATGTGGTTAAAATGAGCTTTTTCCAGCTTCGCCTGCTGGCTAAAGTTAAGCCCTTTCTGAGCAGGCACGACCTAAAAAAGGCCATTCATGCTTTTATCAGTTCAAGGTTGGACTACTGCAATGCTCTCTATGTTGGTCTGACTCAGACCTCCATCTCACGTCTTCAACTTGTTCAAAATGCTGCTACTCGCTTTTTAACAAATACACCTAGACGTGCACACATCACTCCCGTTCTCTACACCCTGCATTGGCTCCTGGTGCGTTTTAGAATAGATTTTAAGGTTTTGTTGTAGTTTTTAAAGCTTTAAACGGTCTCGCCCCAGAGTATTTGTCTGAAATTTTAACTGTGCGGGAGCAAAATTGGTCATTGCGGTCTTCAACTCAGATGGTTTTAGAAGTCCCAAGGTCCAGGTATAAACGGTGGGGTGATCCGGCTTTTGCAGTTAATGCCCCAAGACTCTGGAACAAGTTACCCCCCCGATACACGTACTGTTACAGATGTCGCTCTTTTCAGGTCCAAACTCAAAACATATCTGTTCAGTCTTGCTTTTAATACGTAGCAGTGGTGTGACAATTACATTCTTTTGTTTCTTTGTAACCTTTTCTGTTTTCACTGTTTTCTTTTGCATATTGTATGTCGTGATTTTATTTATTTTGTAAAGCACTTTGGATACCTGCTGGTAGTTGTAAAGTGCTATATAAGTACATTTTGATTGATTGATTGATAGACTACAGCCACAGTTGATGCTAAAAAAGCAACTACAGCCAACTTCTCTCTATGTTCTTGCACACATATTCTGTATACTACAGTTACACGTGAGGGGGGAATAGGTTATACGCCTGGGTACATGTCTTCTGGCCAGGAAAGTGAGAAGTGTGTGAGATTACTGATTTAAAGCATCTCATTAAGTCAGTAGAGGAATATTTTCTCGACTAATGATGGCCAGTCAATATCACTTATTGAAGTGTAACACTGAGCTATGCTCCATTTTTTAATTGCATTGCTTTACTTTGAGATGTATGGTGAAAGCATAACTCTCAGTGGAAAAGGAGATTTTGAACAAGGCAAAGAACTAGCAAACCATTTCTCCCCCATGAATCTGAACTGCATCCATCAGATGTTTTCTATTTTTGTGCAATTCTTTCGCTTTAGGTTGGTAAAGTGGCCAGGACAGCATTTATTGTCCTGAAATGCAGATACACAGAGGATCCCTTGGGACGCCAGTTAAGAGACTGCGCTCAGCACTTTGTAGAAGTGTAAACCATGCAAAGTTATCTAACCTTACTTGTAAATATGGCACTTCTGTTTTGCTAACACCTCATGATGAACAGAGATGCTCATGCAGCTTTCAATATTAACTATTTCTTTGCTCAGTTGATCTTTGGTATGACTGGAAATGTACATATGGTATGTTTTTCTTCCTGCTTGCTTTATCTGTCCTAATGTTTTAATACCATGTGATACGATTTTTTACTGCAACATAATTTCACAATGGGGACAATAAACATGAACGAATGAACGAACAAACGAACGAAATACACAGTTTTTTCACCTGATCATGATATACGCTCTGAATGATTTTCTTTTTTTAAAGATTATTTTTTTGGACATTTCAGGCCTTTATTTAAATAGGGTAGCCAAAAACA
This sequence comes from Etheostoma cragini, assembly GCF_013103735.1. Classification (NCBI taxonomy): domain Eukaryota; kingdom Metazoa; phylum Chordata; class Actinopteri; order Perciformes; family Percidae; genus Etheostoma; species Etheostoma cragini. The sequence goes on along the minus strand of NC_048427.1, from coordinate 19,615,527 downwards.
TGAAAGGGGAGAGAGGGGGGGAATGACATGCAGCAATTTAAATTGACAGATATATCGCAACATGAGTTAAAATGGTTACAAGTTCAATTGAAGGCAATCAACTCATCCTAATGGTGACAAACTTCAGGCTACACTTTGAGATCCATTGACCTGAAGTCATATTAGGTCTCAGGGTTATCTGAATCCATTCATCCTAGCAGAATGTCACAGACAACAGTGACCCAATTCTTACAAAATGTAGCGGATTGTGCAGAAGTTGCTGAGGAGTTAAGGACTTTCAGCATTGGGTGGCTTGACTCTGTGACTGTACATTAAATTGACCTCATGTCAGTGTAGAGTCACCAAAAGAATCCCCCCCCCCCACATCCAGGCGACAACTTTTACCCACACATCTCTATCTAGGTATGTGTTAACCCACACCCACAAAGAGAGTGAACGGGGAGGCTCTCAGCGCGTAGCAACAACATTTTTCGCTGCAGTAAGCCCAGGTAATAGTACTAGCTTTTTTACCTGTCTGAAGCCCGGCTTGAACAAATCATTTAGTATCAGTTCAACGAATGGGGCACGCTGTTCTCAAACTTTCCAGAGAGGTTAGAGGCAACAATTTCCCAGAATCAGGCCTCTGGGGAACATTCTCAAAACATATTAAAATAAATGCCTGCGGCCTTTGTACAACAGTGGGTAGACGGGTTCAGCTATCATTTTCATCAAATAAAGCTCTCTGGGCCTCATATGAATCCAATGTATAAAACTGTATTGTATTTGCTGGTGATCAGGATTTCTGGAGGCTTGCAGTATGTTGGACCAGCTCCTGGGATTTTGGCTCTTAAGCATCTGATGCCACGGGTCTTAAACTACTACTTTTTCAATCATGAGAGAATTGGTTGAAAACATGCAAAAGGTTTATTTGTTACATGTCCACAAGTTGTATTGAGTCTTTGGTGATTAGACTCCATCACTGCGTAAATAATATTTTACAAAGAGAGCGGAGAAGCAACGGGTGGACAGTAATATCCCCCTATGGAGTCTAGACACTGGTGGTGGTGAAGAAGAATGAAGACCAGAAGGAAGGAGCCAACAGGGTCGATCTGCTGTAGGAGGACCCAAGGTACCGTTGATGACGAGGTGAAAGGGGTGGAGGAGGGTTGCGCACTTTTCCTGGAATGGGATTGGCTCTTGGAATTCATGGCCAATTCTGATTGGTTTAACCAATAGAGAAAGTCCCAAAACAGCTGATGAGTTTAGGAAAGAGAGGTCCATGAAGCTTAGAAGTTGTCCTGAAAGAATTTACGCTGAGATTCATAACTAATCTTCTAGCAGTTCTTCCAAGTTGGGGAGAGGGCTGCCGAAGATCTTTTAGGAGGTGTTGATGACCCTCTGGAGCGCTGTCCTCTGATCCCCTATGCAGCTGGTGTGCCATACGCACACGCAGTATGTTGGTATGCTCTCAATGGAGGCACGGTAAAAGGACACCAGCAGTCTTCGTGTGATGTTATTCCTCCGGAGTATTCTCAGGAAGTACAGTCTCTGCTGGGCCTTTTTTAGCAGCTCAAGAATAAGCTCTCCTCGATGTGGACTCCCAGGACGTGGAAGTCTGCCACCTTCTATATGCAGTCCCCCCTAATCATCAACGGATATCGTATGCATTGACTGGGGAGAACTTTAAATTTTATTTTACTTGTGATAATGACAATAAAGACCTATTCTGTTCCACTTACCAGTCTATAACTGCTATTCCTTTAGAGTCTGGAAACTAACCTTGATCCTCTTGAGCTGCATAAAATCTTTTGAAGTGCTCGAGAGGACTTTGGCATGAAACTCGGCAAGCTTTAGAGATGATCTTAACTGAGAATAAAAGAAAAAGGTGGTGAATTTTATTGTGTACAAAGATCCCAGAAAGAGAACTCATGGGAGTTCTCAACCCTCGTGTTGTCTTCCCGTTACCATAAACTTTTCCATCCAGGTCAAAATTAAACATGAAAATCTTTTTTAATGTTTTTGTCACTTTTTCAGATTTATTTGTCCCTTTTTCCATAGATTTGGCACGTTTTTAAAAACCTGGGCTGGTTTAATAACACTTATTCTTAGAAATCATGGTCAACAAACCTCATTTATATCAAATTATAAATAAGTTTTTAGTTTAAAAGGCAGAAATTATGAATTATTTTGACTGGATCACAGATGGGTAGATGTCAAAGTTAAGTCCAGATACTGTTTTGAAACCATTAAAAAAAGAATTCAAATGCTATAAGATAAATAAAAGAAAATGAAAACACCAAAATAATTCAATGAAAGTAATCATTAATGTTACCTGAACAACATTTGGAATAATCCATGTTATTTTTAGGCAATTCGGTTGAAAGAAATCCATGTTTCAGATATAAAACACTTTGAAACGGGTCAATTTGACCCAAGGACAACACAAGGGTTAAATGTCTTTAGCCAACGGGACCCCAACTGCAAAGGAAAAGGATGTGTAATATATTTTGTATTCCCTTTTGTTTACAGCTTTGGTAATAGTTTTAGTCTGTGGGTAACACTTTAAAAAAACTGTAGAATTCTTGAGTAGTTTGAGTTAGCGCCAAATGAGAAAACAGTTACTTGTCGCGGACTAATATGTGCAGTTGTAGAATTATGCGGAGTTGAGGTGCTTAATATTTAGTATGGTAATCACAAATAAATGCTTAATCATTTGTTTGTTGTTTCAGGGAATTCTTCGTGAATTCTTGAGAGATTTAAGTTAATGGTGCCCAAATGTGTTAAATATTTCTTCCCTTGGGTTTATTGCTAGTCCGTAGGTAACACTTTCCAAAAATGATTCTTGAGTGGTTTGAGTTAGGAGGCGAATCATTAAAACTAACAGCTAAGACACAGAGTCATAGAGGTCTAACAATTATTTGGAATGCACATCATTTACATCACTCATTGTCTGCAGCTGAGAATAACAGAAAAAATGACATCAGTTTGGCAAAGTAGCTCCAGGTGTCATGTTACCCACAGGGAAAATGAGATAAAAGATAATTACAATGTCAGCCAAGGGCAGACAAACCCTTCATGACAAGTGTCATTTCTTCATTGATTAGAACACAGCCTAATCAAGCAGGTGGAGATTTAGGCACGCAGGTAACTAAAGAATGATCAACTACAACAGGTTCCCAACCCATTGGTGTAATGCATTCACTTATCCCTTCAGTAGTGCCAAATGTATGACACTATTCATTATGTAAAAATAGCTTTTGTTAGTTTTTTCATAAAATTGAACTGTCCATATCACGGCCTATGGTTAGTTTGGTCAACAATTGTTCTACTATTACTTAGAGTAGAGCTGAATGTTCCAAATATGTATTTATTACTTTCAGCTTACTAATTTAACTGTTTAGTTATTACCTTTAAGTAACCATTACAGCCTATTGTGCAATACTTTTAGACAATTATTTGTACTATTTCTTTCTTCTGTACTTTTAGCTGTTCTGTTTAAATGTCTGTGTCCAGGTGTTACAGTTGATATATTCTTTTTAATGAAATCATAACTTCTATTAATTTTTTTCCTTCAAATTAGTTAGGCCGCTCCACAATCTTTCAAAGTGCCCGTGATAATAGCAGAAGTACCCTCTCGGGTAAAAGTACCCCTGGTTGGGAATTACTGGGCTACAAGTACAGTATAGCCTTTATATATACTTTAACATGCAAGAAGAGGACTGGTAATAAACATTTAACTAATTTAACCCAAGTTTGATTTGGTAGATATACTGTCTTCAGTATTTTGCAAATGTCCATTTTAGGCTTGAATGGGATTGGATTAACAGGAGGTGGACCTTAAGTTAACCACATTATGACATTTAATGTTATATTTAGAAAGTATTTTGAGAATTTGAATATAAGGGGACTAAGCTAATAGCAATAAGGTAAATCTAAAGTTCTCTGCACCTTTTAGCTTCTTTAAGCTTGTTGTTTTAGGCTTCTGGCGCCGAAGGTATGGTTGAGTTTCACCACTCTCATCGGTGGTCTCATATGAAGGTGTGTTCAGACAGACAGTAAAGCTGATTTTCATCTACACACTCATCTTTTACACTTATGAAACAGATGCATGAAGCCCCACTCCAGTTGAAACAATATCAACACTTCTTAGCGTCAAATCACGCCGCCGTGAGCTAATTTGCGCCAAATCGCATGTTTCTGTTGACTTTGTATGCAAAATGGTACGCTAAAATTTGCTTTACAAGCAAAGAGAGCACTAAGTGCTCAGAAACAAGAGAGTTGAAGCAAATTAGTTTCCAGTAAGGAAACGTCAACATCTTGCAGATACAGACCTTATATTCGGCTAAGGACATGACTATTGAATGTACATTCATACATTTATCAGGTGCCAAAAAACAATACACTGACATGTACTCCTTTGTTGTCATTTTAAAAACAACTCCAGAGTTATTTCACTAATTAGAACTACTTCATATTCTGCTTCATTGAATTAGATTACTCAATAACATATGATAATTAAAGGGGCACTCCAGCAATTTTGTATTGCACATCCATAAAGTTGGGGGAATTTAGAGTTGTATTTAAAACATTAAATAAATAAAGAGAAGACAGATCAAAGCAGCTGAGGCCCAGATCCAGATTCCAGTCCCAGAATGATTAAGATGAAAAAATGCTGGAGCTGGTAGACGCTCCCTGTCTGGTGTAAGTCTCTCAAAGTCCATGACCCTAGTTTGTAATCCCGGAAGAATTTCCAAATGTTTCCGTCTACACGCCCTAGCCAAGATAACCCTGATGAAATCAGGAAGTTTATTTTTTCTGGCTTTTAAAAGCTCCCTCCAACGGAACACATTCAACGTCTGTCTTCACAATATAAATGAATACACATAATCATACAAATAATTTGGATTTATGACCCTAGTGAGTTCTTCTGAGGGTTCGCCAGACCGCTGAGCTCTGCTCTCCTTTCCACCAATGAAACTCAAGATTTATCTTCAGTTGTGTATTGGGCAGGCAATACAGAGGCTGGGATTGGTTTACAATTACATACCAAATGTGGTTATTAATCAGTCTCGTTGTCAAGCCTTATCATGAATAATAATGTGGATATTGTGCGTTGCAAAAAGCCCAGATTTGTTTTACATATGTGACTGTCTAGTACTATTATAGATTGTTCAGGTGATCACTTTCAAAGTAATCCACTGCTCAGTCAAAGAGGATAGAAAGAAACCGAACCATGTCAATCCTCATGGTTGGCAGGGAGTTCTATCTATGGCCAGTAAATTGGTTTATGTATGACATGGTAGACTCAATCCCAAGGTATGAAATCTGGCACATGAGCATAGCCGTATTTATTTTACTATGTGTCTTTATACAGTCTTATTGAGTACAAAGCCAGCAGGCTACACCTGAGAAAAGCTATTGAACATAGTCAGATCCCACAGTGATATCTGTGTAATTTCTCCCATTTTTCAAGCTCCTGCTGCAAAAGCTCCCAAATTTATACTTAGATTTCTTTAGAGGATAGATTGCTTAAATACGCATCAGCCAAGCAATGTTTGCAGTTTGTGTCCTGCTGCTCTAGGAGTTCAAGGGAAATCAATAGCGATGTAACAGCTTGGTTCCTAACTGCAACTCAGCCCACAATCTTTGTATCTTTTCAGAATTAAAGCCATGACATGATCAAACTGGCCCGGGATGACAATAGAGGCCTCAGTGGAGCCTCACAGTTTTGAGAAAACCGGTGGCTTCCCATATTTGTTGATGTTGTAGAAATTAACAGCATTGAACAGTAACATTTAATAGCAGTATTGACATGCAAAGGATTTCAAATATCTGTAAACAGATTAATCAGAAACAAATACATCAGCAACAATATCTATAGGATGAAGAAGATTCTTTTCTCAAACATAAATTACATTTTGATTAGACTTTTTACAACTTTTAAAAGGTTCAGAGCAAGGTTTTCATTTATTTAAAGAACAACTTGTTTTGCACAAGGGATAAGGCAGACATTTCTTTTTATTTCCCTGTTCAAATGCAAAAAAAAAACAGAAAAGACCAAAAAAACAAACATGCGTGGGCAAGCGCCATGACAAATGTGGTATTGGACAAAAAAAAACTACAGTGCCCATCGCCATGGTTGTGAAAGCAGCACATGTTAGCCAGTGTTAGCCACTGTGTAGCTCATTAATGTGTATATAATTTTTTAGCCATGCTAGTCCACATTGTAGTCCAGGTATGTCTCAAGTATTTGTCCTATACTTGGTTAGTACCAAAATCAATGACATTAGCATTGACCTTAGCTACACCTTGGGTTTAGTGCTAATCAGATTATGTTAGCATTATGTATGCTAAAATGCTTAACTAAAATGATACACATGTTAAAAATAATACCTGGTAACTACTAGCAGTGTAGCCTTGGCATAGTGAGCATTTTAGCATAATGGTGTTAGCATTTAGCTCAAAGCTACAGCGTCACAGAGCTGCTAGCATGGCTCTTGTCCCTTAGGGCATTTTGTAATTAGTTATGATTGATTGGTTGGTTGATTGATTGATTGATTGATTGATTGATTGATTGATTGATTGATTTGTATAGTCCCTGAGTGAGATTGACCGATCGCTTTTCACCGCATCTCCGGTAGCAGCCAGTTCACAGCAGGCTGGTCGCTGCCTTCTGATTTCTGACTGAATCAATCAAAAACAATTAAGAATAGCTATAAAAAATATTGTTTTTTTCATGTATATACAGTATATATACTATATATATATACATATATGTATACACTGTACATGCGTGTATGTATACAAACCCTCTATCTTTCTACTATTTCAACCCTTGTATGGTATTTGGGTCAAATTGAGCCATTTCAAATTTTTACAAATCCCACTTCCATTTTGAATTGTGTACTAGTAGAGAATGATTGCATTCCCTAAACATGTGTTGTCTCAATTGTTTGTAATTGAGATAAGACAATATTTGTTAAGAGATCATGCAGTAAAATTTTATTTCAGAATTGCTTTTAAAACCCCAAATAAGTCAGGGTTCTGAAAGTGAAGACAACACAAGGGTTAAATATGTACACAGTTGCTCTCAGGACTGTGCACCACATTCCCCCCTTTCTTTTTTCCTGCACTAGTTACATTTGATGTTTTTATATTTTGTGTTGACACCGTAAAGGGGTTGCTTAAATCTTGTTGTACAGGTACTGCGCTTGTGTATAATGACAAAGGCTTTCTATTCTCTCTCTCTCTCTCTCTCTCTCTCTCTCTCTCTCTCTCTATATATATATATATATATATATATATATATATCATAACATATATAACATCTGGGGCACAAACCCGGCTCTCCTGGGTGAAAGTCCTGTGTTTGACCCAAATTCCCCCTTACATACTACTCGCTAAACCCCGTCTAGATGCTGCTCTCCCCGGTTCGTTCTACACACGCCGAAGGGTGCCTTTTTCATCGCATCACACGCAGACAGCCTCTGCCCAAACGTCCGGATTTTACACGTTTGGAGTGAGAACGGGTTGAGGCTCATTTACTTATGTAGATCACATAGAGGCATCAGTAATACATTAAGAGTTTCATAACCAGTTACAAACTTCTCGTAGTTGCTTTAAATAGCAGTCCACTTCTGTGTTTTGGTATGGTTTTCACACCTGATGCTGACCGTTCTCAAGTACACATTATGCGTACTCAAGACAGTATTTCAATAGGACAAAGTGTTAACACTACTTAAACAAACTGGACTTTTGGCTCAAGGGTTCCCAGATTTGTGCCTATCTGAAAGCCCCCTTAGTCTTGTTTGACAATAACTGAGGTCTATAGCACATTGGACATCATGTCACGCTTCGGCTACACAGGTAACGACTCGGGTTACGTATGTAACCCTTGTTCCCCGAGACAGGGGAACGAGACACTGCGTCGGTTACAACAATATGGAAAAGCCATAGTGTCGTAACCGACGCAGTTCGAGTTCCCCTCGAAAGGGAACGTCTCGGGTTACGCATGTAACCCTTGTTCCCCGAGATAGGGGAACAAGACACTGCGTCGGTTACAACACTATGGCCTTCCCATAGTGTAGTAAGTCCGACGCCGTTTGAGTTCCCCTCGAAGGGGAACACAGTTAGTGGGATCCATCAACTTCAAGTTAGGGTCTTTTTCGTTTCAGTCTTTTCATGGGATTTGTGGACAACAATAAAAATATATGATGCCAGACTTACTGGGTGTTCCGACCAAAAAGTATACTGTGTTTGAAAGAATGGCAAAATGGCAATGCACAATGCTTTAAGTAACAGATGATGAAATGTGATCCAGAAAATCTAAAAAAGAAAATTTAGAAACAGATCAATAAATTTGAAGTATAATAAAATTCAAAACAATGCACAATGACAATCTCTTCTTTTTATCTACCATACGGAAAACTAGGAGAAATATGGTGTTCGCATTGCAAAGTCAACAACCTTGCATTTTTTCCCTATAGTAACAGAGAGGTATCATTGAAATTAATTTTGGCTTTTTTTCAAAAAATGTTAGGTCTGAACACTGCCTTGCCGTTAAAATACAAACATTCAAGCTGTCCTATGAAATCTACAAAGTCTTTTTCTGCAGCTGAAGCTCCTTCATGCATTTTCTATCTGTCATGGACTTAAAATATCAGACTCATTTTATTGATATTTCCCTATTTTTGAAGCAACTGATGCCTCTTTAATGTTGCCTTTATCTTACTACCCTGTTGTAACGGAAATAACAGTTTCAAATACACGTTTACTTGTATTTCACGAAGCAACTTGAGTAGCACAAAGGGTAATAATACGAGAAAGCATAAAAATTAAAGTCTCATTTTGCCATGTAAGATGCTCATCTTTCTCCTTGTGCCATGGGAGGTTCTGACAGTAATGAATAAATACAGACGTGATTGTGTCTAATTTGCACAGTCTCAAACGGCGGCAACCAACGTCTCCTTCCGTGGCTGCTGGTGCACACACACACGTTGAACTGCAAATACAAAAGTATCTTCAATCTTCTTCATCCTCTAACAGTTAGGGGGATGAGAGGATCCGATTCAGTTTTAGTCGTCTCCAACAGGTTCCTTCTGTCCTTTCTTCGTCTTCCACCACAGCTCGGTCATGTCTATCAGGGTGACAAAGGACAGGCTATTAATACTGTGGTTATAAATCCTTCA